>NW_027464588.1:17892857-18193214 GCF_043290135.1 Rhipicephalus microplus
ACGATGCCGCGAAGCCAACTGGCACAATATTATCAGTAAATAGAATAATTGCTTTAAGAGTTGCATATCGAGAGACTCAGTACATCGAACTATAATTTCCCCACTTGGCGAATTAAACATATTCGTTCGACTGTGCCATGAAGACTGCAACCTATGCGTTTTGCTATTTGCGCCGAAAGGTTGCTATTCGGGGGTACGTATTCGAAACCCAATCTATCCTAGGTAGTTTTCATTTATTGCGCTGTTTTTTTTCACAATATCAAATACAGATAGTGGTAATGGCAGTGGATAAATCCAGCACCAAACGGTCCTTCGTATGACCTCATAACTTTAGCTGTCAAAATTTAGGAGAATGCCGAAAGCCACTACTTTCACTTCGTATTCTCAAAGTCTGTGTCCCCGACAGTTCAGTGTCATTGTTTCGGTAGTTACTGATGTAGTAGGTTTTGTATAATTCTTGTTTACATCGTAACGAGATGACGCAGCTGGATGCAGAAGTTATGAACCATCCACCGACCGCCACAAGTCTTTCGCCCTAAAGATGACACACTCGCAGTAAGTTAGGCCAAAGACCAAGTAACTTTTAAATTCCGCAGCGTTCCCTTTCATTACTTTGTTGAATAGTCAAAAAAGTGGCCCGATGTGGCATTTATACCCATGATTTGATCGTTTTTCTCGGGGTTACACTTGACGTTAAGCCAATTTCCAGCAATGACCAACAATGTAGCTCTTGAAAGCCAAATTCTTGAATACTACGCTAATAGCCATCAAAAGCTCGTTTCGCAGAGATTCTAGCGTCGATATCAATGGTTGGGAGCGAAAAAAGTATCTTATGCGTGAAAAAAAATCTAGCCCGACGCCAATGAAATAAATAGCGCACTATGTCCACGGAGTAATTGATGAGTGGGGTGAAGCATCCGTCCGTCCGCTCCTATTGCACTAGAGCACGCACCGGACGGACAGACAATTGAAATATATGAAAACCTTTTAAGCCATCTAGTGATATTATTTCCTAAGATACATACACGCAATGACACCAATTGAGCAATTCACAAACTAGGAGTCACTACTACATACACACTACATACAAACGGAGGAAGGACCTACCCGCAGCGTAAGGGGCTTGGCCTCTAGAAAATTCTGCGTCAGATTGGGGATCGAACCCGAGGTGTTAGCGTGGCAAGTGGATGTTCGACCACATGGCCACGTACCTGCTTGTGAATAGAGTGAGAATAACTTCTTCTACTTAAAAATTCAGGGAAGAAAACATGTGCTTTATAAACACACGTATCCTGTATACGTGTTTCACGATACAACATAAAATATTGAAGTAATAATGCGTGGTACAAGCGCTCGTTGCCATTGGGCGTGAGAACAAGCGATTATCAAGACTTGGTTGTGTAAATACGCTAACCCACTGAAAAACGCACAACGCTACTGTGCCTGTTTCCTTGAGGTGACGTAGTGAGCACATAGATAGTTCGAAAAGGTCTCATGTACTAAGTGCTTAAAGAATGCACTAGGAAATGAATGTTGTTATCACCTTCATTTCCTAAATGCGAAGCTTTACGCTCCCTTAATTTTATCCCATAAATGGTGAATTCTAATATGCAGCACGAACACATAGTATGACTTTGTTCTTTCAATTACAGAAGAATAAATAAATAGTTACTCCGTGGAAGAAGGATCTAAAAGAATTTCGAGAGCCCTCATTCCGCGGAGGAAACAGAATTTTCATCGCAGCCTCCTTCATGGTGGAGCCTCAAAGCCCACCTCTTTTGCTTGAAATGTCTGAAACCCTGCTCGTTTTCACTTTCATTCTGTTAACTATGACATGAGCAGTGTTCATTCGGTCAGTATCACAAAATGAAAGTACGCATGGATTAGTGGAATGAAAATGCCCGAAGTATTACTGCTCATGGTGGTGTTACAAGATTTTGGTAAGCTTGTATTGAGTAAATTTGGTGCATATAAGGGCATGCAATACACGTAAATGGCTGGTGAAGCACCTAAGCGAAGTCGAAGAGTAGGGGATATCTTTCGATAATTGTAATGATTATTAGCTCAGAAATACTGACTGTGCGCATCAATAAAAAACATGAATGGTCCCTGCTTGATAGCAATCTGTATGAAATGAAATTAAAAGGTGCACTAAGAGTATAGATATAATGTTTACCGTACATTGATATATGACAGTCGGTATAATGTATATCGCTGTTTGGCACACGTATCTCGATGTAGCGTCGATGCACCCCCGTTCACGCTTGGTAGTGCATCTTTATTGCTATGAGAATACGCAAAGAACATGAGCTTAACTGGCCATCCTGCAGCACGTTAAAGTGTGATTTAATACCGCGGTCAGACTCGACGGAAGTGCAAAGCTCGCCCTATGACTGGCCGTGATTTTGCTCGAACCAAGTGTGAGATACGCTGTAATACAGCATGGTGAGGCAGGCGCACGTCGTAGAACTATGCGTGGCTTGGGTAGGCGCTTTTAGCGAGGCCAACACTTGGGCTCAGGTAACCGTCTCGTGGTGTGTTAAGGCGTTCACAAAAGTGCGCTTTTCTTCATAACGCGCTGAATGGGCTGACGTGAGACAACCCGCGTTGAAGGCGGAAATCATCCGTTCCATACGAATGATGAATCACTTTCCTTTATTGCTTTAAAGGGCCACACCACTTCACTGACCAAGCACTGCGAGAAGAAAATGTAAGATATAAAAAGCGCCTTTCTGAAGCCTATTATGTATGCAACCATGGTGCCGTGGAAAGCGTGCGGGGAATCTGTTGCTGCGGATCAAAAGGTCGTCGGTTCTATGCCAGTTGACAGAACATTTTTGTCCTTGACATCTGAACATCAAAATATTTTACGCCATTACCGCGCCGGAAATACGCCACTGAATTTTTTATGGACCATGGCAGAAAACAGTGTTAAAAAAGCAGTACCCAGGCTCTATGCCACAATGTACAAAACCAACTTTCTCAAATAAATGCTTCAAGTGGGCTTCTTAGTTTTTATGTTTGACGTTTTCTAAGCGTTCTGAAGCACATTGCTTCTGCTGGATAAGATTTGTGGGTTTTTATTATCTTTGTGGTTATTTATTCCGTTCGTGAGCATCAGAACAGATTCAAAATTACTTGATCACTCTATAAAACCACTACAAGGGCTCATTGTATTTTTTCAGGCGAGAGAGATTCATATAAATACAGTATTTGAGGTTCAAAAAGATTATTTTTTGTAATAAAATGTTTTCTCAATATGAGGTTTTTTTGTTTGATAATTAGTACGTTCCATTTTCACTTGTACCTAATTTCCATATCCATTTTGAGAGGCGCTCAGTAAAAGTGGTATACGAAAAATATAAAATTCACGAACATCCCAAAAACACTACTATAATGCGCATTGCGTTTGCCTCAACATTCATAAAGGCAGATCAGCTAGAAATAGTGGCAATGTTGTGCCCTGTGAAATCCCTATTGGCCCGTTCGAGGAATAAAGGCGGCATTGCATGTGAGAGGACGAAGTACAAATACGGACTGTCCTACGCGATGTGGCATGCCTTGTAGAGGCAGATTATGTGGTACACTGTTAAGTTAGCTCAGCTACAACGTATGAAATGACAATAAGCTGGTAAAAAGTGAAGATTCAGAGGAATTGGCATGTCAGATTCTGTTTTTAGTTGTGTTACGCTCATACCTAGATTCGTAGAAAAGTCAGTGATCGCGATGAAACGATTCTCAATCACCTCGAAGATATTTGCGTAGAAATTGTGAAAGATTTCCCAATGCATCGTGCGTATTATCGTTTTCGTTCTATTATCGTGTTACGCAGTGATTGTCTGGCATGTTAGGCAGCTTTTTCAGTGTTGTCAAAAGAGCCCGGGTGATTTGTTAGCTGATCAAGTCACGTTAGTCACACGAACTCTTTTCAATATCTTTTAGGTCTCTAACACTTAAGTATACCTAGAGCTGGTTACAGTTAGTTTCCTGGTTAGCAGTTCGCATTGGAATACCAAAAGGCTATAACGATAAGGAACAACATAGCTTTATATTTGCTTCAGTTATAGGCTATTACTCACGTTGATAATAACTATTATTGTTGTTCGAGTCTTCCTGAGGAACGATTTTGTCATTTCTCTTTGTAACTGAGTGATAAATTACGCAGTTATCAGGAAAAAACACTAATTTTGCAGGGCCCATAGCATGATACAACACTGAAGTGTTTATAAAGATAGGTGGCAGGCTAATAGAAAATCCTGACTTTCCTTTGGTTAGAGGTGTAAAAGACTCAAAAATATAATTTTCCAAGAACGTACCAAGTGCAGTTTGTTAGAAAAAGTTCAATTGGTGTTCGGATGCGTCCTCAGCCGTAACTGTTTTGGAAGCAGCAGCTGGTAATGTAGTAGTTTCTAATCTCTTTCACGAAGTAAAAAAAAATACGCCAGTTTGTACATTCCGCTCCCTCTGCAAACGCATTTCTAGCTTCACGTGATCTACCCGTTAAATCTAGCGCTTCAGCTTAAGTGATCATGTGTAATATGTCGTGATCGGTAATTTTGAAAACTTTTATGACCGTAACAATGCGTTAATATGTCCATATTTTTTGAAATATTAGTGCCTAGTAAGCAAACGACTTCGTTTTAGCTATGAGTTTAGCAACAAATATACTGACTTGCGGCTCAGAAAAAGACCTCACATAAGTTTTTCAGCATTACCAAAATAATGTCGTAATGTCAGCGCGAACTTTAAGCTACTAATATAATTGACATGGACGGAGTACTGGCTAGTTAAAAAACCTTCCGCAACACTAAACAACAGCTGAAAATTTCTACATCGTCGACGGCAAAACAATAAAGTTCCACCAAACATTCCCCAGATTACAACAGTTTGGCAACGGCGTGTGGTCATGCTCATTAAAGGTCATTAGCGGAGTCGTTGAGTATACGGAACAGGAAGTGATAGAAAAAAATAAAAGGCCAATAGTGGACTCCATCGACAAACCAAAACATGAGCGGCTGTGCAATACGCAGAACATGTTCTTTGTGAGAAAGCTGATGATTAGATGATTCCGCCTGCGTGGTTTCTGGTTGGTTACTTTGCAGGGCCAATCTGCAGCGCGAAGTTTATTTTAGAAGCGGTCGCGTGCACCTACAGTGTGACCCATTTCCTGACTTTAACGTAATAGAACACCCAATAAAAGCAATTGTAATGTCTGGCGTCGCAGGCGAGGGGGGTGAGTCTTCTTTGTCCTGAAGGTGAGCGCTTTCTAAGGAGCTGATTCTCGGGAAACGAGAACCCCGGCATAAGGACACTCGCTCAAGTAAGAGAAACGTGGTGTGGCAATAGAACCCCAGTTTCTCGTAAACATTCGGAAAGGGGGGGGGGAGGCAGCGGTCAGTTTTCGCTTTTAACGACCAGCGAGGTAGCCTCCGTCCAGCGGGGTGCCAGCATGCGGCGTGAATAAGTCTGGCGTGTTGACACCCATACATCTTGAATAGAGTCCGACAGGCGGCTCCCGCGCAGGACAGCGTATACCACCTGGCAGTAATGGCATGGGCCCTCTAACGAACCAGCTGCACCCGGGTAACATGAGCGGGGCAACCGAACGGCGCCACCATCGTGTGCATTCGCACAATTCGCGGAACGTGTTTTGTAGGCCGTTCCTTTCGGCTTTCTCTCTCGGACTGGGAGCTGAAATTCTTGAATAATAGAGCGAGAGGAGAGGACGGCAATAAGTGTGTTTATTCTGTTTAATAAACGGACTGAATTGATTTGGTTAGCCGTGAGGAGAACGGGGAGGGTCTTCCTGGGGGTTAAAACCTGGCTCCTGACTTCTCACGGGCGTTGTGGTCGCAGCAAACAGTGCTCTGCACTATCGGCTCTGCCGAGACAAAATGCGACTGTCCAAACGGTGAACAGGCTTGTAAATTTGTACATACGTTTCTGTACACAATTTCGAGTTGTTGCAACGTATCGAAAGGTGCTGGTCTACATTCTTGACAAGCAGCATCAGCCACGACAAGACAAGACAGACACCACAACCAAACTTCCACAGCGGCACGTATTGTGCTTGTGTACTAAAGAATCACAAATGAAAACTTATAGAGGAATGATTGCTCTTTTTAGTGGCTGTTGTGTTTTGTATGAAGGTGACTTGGTTTGTCCAAAATGCCAGTAAAAGTAGATTAGAAGCTATTACGCTTGCAACCGTGCTCGCGCTCCGATATCGGGCCCTTGTGGCTACAACGTGGCATTCGGCTCATTTCTTATATCGCCTAGTATTTTTGCTGTAAAGAATAGCACGTGAGAGATAACAGGTCTGTTATTTACATAGTGAAAACGCTGTCATTTTGCACAATGCGGATTGGACATCATGGCCACTAATCTCCGAAAGACGAGGTGAAACTTTAGAGGACACACAAGTCATTTATTAGTTTCCCATTTGTTTGCACGTACAGGAAATATTCTGTAAGCATCGGGCATATTTTTTAGTAAATAGGAAAAGTTGACTTATTTGACCACGAAGAGGGTAGAAATATGAGACAAAGAAAGTCAAAACGCGACAAAAGCAGAGAAAGTAGGGTGCTTATTATGGTCGACAATTGGATCAGAAGTTTTGTTGGTTGAGAATAAATCTAATCACCTTCAAGAACTACTCAGTTAAACACTAGGTTTACCATTCTTTTCAGACAAAACATATTCCTTCGGAAATGATAATATAATTCACATGCTATGATTATATTATTGACATGTTCAACCAGAAATACATCTGTTCGTGTTGTGAATCATTTCGGTTTTATTTTTATCTGCTCTTTCAAAACGCACAGAAAATAAAAGTTTCAGTCTAGAAACTAAATTATTTTTCACCCCAAAAAATCTCCTGTAAGTCTGAAGAGTAGTGTTGTTCTGTTCATCATACCATTTCTCTGGGATGGTTTTCTTTCTACCATGAATGAAATTGAACTATTGCAATTTGCAGCTTTATGTCTTAGAATACACGCCTTTTTGACAAAACAGAAAGGAATAATTATGCGCTATTATATTCTCGAACGAATGACTCACGGTTGCATAACCCAAAACTTGACAAGCTGTACATGAAACCAAAAGATAAAACTTGACAAAGCTGTACAAAAAACTTCACAAAGCTGTACTTCAAACCATACGCCTAAGGCGACGCCAACGCCGGCTTTTGACGGAAGTTTATCAGGTGGCAATTTGGTTTTGTCTGCGACATCTGCAAGCGCCCGTGGAAACACGTTTCAGCTATGCTGGTTAACCACCTGCACGGAATATTTGGGCGTTTATTTTTCTTGTAATATTTTGTAGCAGTTGCTGTTGCTTCTATGTCACCGTGCATGCTCACATTATCCCAGGCATTCATTGATCGGCTCTAATTGATGGTGTTGCATAATTCAAAGCAATAAAATACAAAGAGGGAAGTTATGCGGAAAGGCAGGGACGTTAACGGGAAAGCAAGTTTGTAGTTGGCTACCCTGCAAGGGGGAAGGAGTAAAAAGAGACAGAAAAGGAAAAAAAGAGAGTGAGCGAGGGAGGACAGAGGGTAGAGAGGAAGGAATAAAATAAATTGGCGAGGTCGTCTGATTAAACAGTTTTCTTTCTTTTTTGGCACGTTCCTCCTGAATTGAAAAAGGCAACACATTACAACATTACTGTCAATAAGTACTAAAGAATACACCTCACCAAAACATCTCCATCACTCCTGCCTCTACTTAAATGGGAATTCACTAATATTCTATACGGGAGTTACCATTTTTCAGTAGTTCCAGTACTTCAGTAGCGAATGCATGTCCCCAACAGTTTCCCAAGTTTCGCACCGACAACGCCGATTGGGAACAGTTTCACAAAATTACTCTCTTAACTTCGACTGACATTGGGTGTTAAGAATAGAGGCAGCTGTGAGCTAGCCTACCGCTTTATTAATTGATGCTACAACTCATTTCATTACACAAACATGTGGACGGTAGGGCAAAAAACGAGTCACATGGTCGAAGAGTTAGTGCCGTAATGCGTGCAAATAACCAGAAAAAAAACGCCAGGCCTGCACAGAAAGCGCTGCACAGTCACAGCAAAAGCTAGAAGAGCGGTTTTTGAGAGCCTTCCAAAATACTACAGCAATCACATTTGCTTCATACCCACTGGGGCATTATTCATAAAAATTTTTGCGTAGTAGGCCAGCATCCGCTATGCTATTTTTCGTCATTTTTTGAAAAGTGTGGTATCCGGTAAACATTTGCAAGAAATGGTGTGTCAGTTGTTCATGGAGTGGCTGACGAGGAGGAGGAATTATGGCTGAAGTGGGTGTGAGCCACAGTTAATATGGGAGCAAGAGCAAGCTTTTGTAATGGGTGGAAGCATTGGACGAACCACTCGTTACGCTATTCACAATGTGCGACGACTGGCTGTTATTTAGCTGTTTTAAAACACTTTATACGCCATAATAACGCGATTGCTTTCCCGACATCAAGCCTGCCTAAGGCTAGTTTGCCAACAAGTCACAAGAGCCAGTACCCTCCTTCAGATAGACCTTGCAAAAGCATTTGATAAGGTACAGCATGTTTTTTTTTGTTCCGGCTCCTAAGACACCTGCAGTTGGGTGATGTACTATACAATGGCATCTCACTCTGTTATGAGAAGTGCACAACTAGGCTAATTGTAAATCGCACACTTTCCAATATAATAGAGTTAAATTCATCTGTACGTCAGGGATGTCTGCTGTCACCTTTGCTTTTTGCAATTTATCTGGAACCAGTATATTTAAGTGTGCTTCTAAAGTCTAGCATAAGAGAAACCCAGCGTTCAAGAATCAGTCAACACTACTTTACGTTTCTGTGAAGTTGCTGGCGCCAGCATAAATTTTGATAAAAGTAGTGGATTCCGGGTAGGCTTGTGGGCCCAAACTCCTTCGGTCTTCGCAAATATTCATTGGAATGTGACTCTTATGAAATACCTTGGTGTGCCTCTCGATAACTATCGTAACAGCGGCCCACACTGGACAGCTGCGATAACTACGATCCGCCGAAAGGTGGCAACATGACACTGACGGGAGTTTTGCATTTTTGCCAGAGCGAAAGCGTACAATATATTCCTTGTATCAAAGCTTATTTATATTCTGCAGGTGTTGCATTACTTTCGGGTGCACATTCAAGCCTTTCATAGGATATTTGCCTGCTTTATTTGGAGCTCTTCCTGGGAACCCATGCCAAGAGACAATCTTTTTCTTCCACTTCAAAAGCTTGGCCTCAGCCTTGTGCATTTGTTCGTGCGACAGTTGGTGTTGCGATTTTTTTGCCTCAAAGATGTGTACCACCCATTTCTATTAGCGGTTTTTCGTAACCATTTATGTTACCACCTACTTTTTATACATGCCACAACAAGCGATGCTAAGGAATTGCCGTTGCGGGGATTCCTAAAAGAAATTGTTTATACTGTCAGTTTTTTGAAAGCCAGGTTTACCTTAGAGTATTTGTATACTATTGACTGAACAAATTTAACCACTGCACTTGTGCATAACCTTTTCCCTGAACCTGTTTATTGAAAGCCATATTCGCTTCTGCCTGGTCACGATGTATTATTTCGTGTACGTAGAATTTGTATATCTCCTTCAGCGAAAACGTTTTTCTTTAAACTGCACACTTCCACGCTGCCAGTGAAAACGTGGCTGAATCAAAAATCAATATACGTACCCTAGACAATGAATTGCAGACTCTGCAACCAACCTGAGACTATAAAACATTGTTTTATTCATTGTCGTGACGCTATTTTATTTGTGGGCCATTCTAAAAAGAACATTAAGAAAAGGACTTCCAATCACAGATCATGGTGTTAGGTTCCTCCTATTCTAAAAGAGTCTGACTGATAAAACTCCTTTTGACCTGTTTATTTTGTTGAGACTTTATTCACCATGGAAAAGTTGCATGATCGATAGACACGTCGAGCCATCACGGTCGACGAGATCTGTCTTCCGAGAAGCAGCTGCTCAAGTGCGCAGTGTTGTCGAGACTTTTGACCCCGTTCCGGAGTGGCTTTCCGTTCTTGACGCTTGTGTGTGTTTGCCAGACTTCTGATGAAATATGTTGTGTATACTTTACTGGTGATAATTTCATTCAATAAAGATAAAACCGGTGTGTCTCAGTGGTAGAATACTGGGCTGTAACCCAGTGGACCCAGGTTCGAGGCTCCGAGCTCCATTGTGTCACTCGGGCTAAGTTTTTTTTCGAATTTCGCGCGATGTGGTTACGGACACCGGCGGTGGTAGACAACTTCGCGTGACCCGAGTTGTGATCTCATAACATCTTTCCCTGTAATAGGTCGTGGAAGTTGTTTCGGGACTCACCGATACCCTAGATTCCTATAAACGTTAGGGATATTATGCCGCAAAAAAAGAGGTTCCGCTGAAAGGCGAGATGAGAAAGTTGGCATAAATTTATATCCAGTATGACGTCATATACACAGGATTGCTTTGAATGATATGTGGTGTTTAACGTCCCAAAACCGCCATATGATTATGAGAGACGCCGTAGAGGAGGGCTCCCGAAATGTCGACCACCTGAGGTTCTTTAACGGGCACCGACCTCTGAGCAAACGGGCCTGCAACATTTCCGCCTATATACACAGGAGGGTAAAGTCTTGAACAAGGTGAGAAGAGTAGAAGGAAAACATATTCACTACCCCTGCTGAACACGAAAGGCGACAAATTGGAGGGTCAGGCAAACACCCTCATGGCACACTTCGAACAGGTCTCTAACTCACCATTTTATAGCGAAGCGTTCCAACGTTGCGAACCCAGAATAGATAGACAAACAGAGATTAGAACGCCAATCAACAACAAACAACCATTCTGTTCGGCTGAACTACATGTCTCAGTTACCTGCTGCAATAAATCTACTCCAAACCAGGACCGTGGGGCATAAGAAATGCAGAAACATTTTCCTATACTGAAACCCCAAAAGCCCTGCTCTCTATGTATAATGCGGATATGCTTTCCCGGCCAGCTACCCTGAGCCTGAAAGAGAGCCATCGTTTTCCCGATTATAAAACGAGGAAAGGCTAATTGCGTCAACTAGTTGTCTTTGTAAGGTCTTTCAGAAAATGATAAACACGGCTGGTGCAATTTCTTGAAACTAATGGTCCGCTTGACCCATATTAGTGTGGGTTTCGAAAGGATCGGCCCACCGTGGTCAGCAGTGTCTGTATCGAGGCACGAATCCAGGACGCTGTTGTTTTTAAGCATTTTTTTTCTGTGTTTCTGGATAAAAAAAGGCGTATGATACTGTGTTTTTCTTTGGCATATCGCGAGACCTGAAACATCGAGGTGCATGGCGTACAATGCTGACAATCATCGAAAGTTACTTGTCCAACCGGACTTTTCGTGTTCGTGTGGGACTGTCTTATCCCGAATATTTGTCAAAGAAATAATAGTGCCACAAGGAGGTGTTTTGCGTTATATGCTTTTTATAGCAACTCCCTCCACCAGTTTATCCCGCGCAAATGTTTTCTTGCACATATTACGTTGATGTATATGTCGTTTTAAATCGTGCATCCTCTCAGTATGTGAACGTCAAGCCCAATGAGGTTTGAACAAGGTTTCTCAATAAGCAGATGAAGGGGCATAGCAAGGGCCCCCCCCCCTCCCCGAGTAATATTTGTCACCATGCTATAGAGAACAAAAAAGGCCATTTAGAACAGATGCGCATCCCACAATCAAAGTGCCACCCCCCCTTCACAAAAAATATTCCTGGCTCTGCGCCTGAGCAGATGAGAGATGTTTTAAGCTCAACATGCAAAACAGCACGTGCGTCTGGTTCTGCCAAGAAAAGGGCCTCTATCTCGACCCCGACATTGACCTGCATGGTCAACGCCTGTTTGTCAAGACTGAGTATAAGTTTTTTGGCCTATTACTGACGCAAAAATAGCCTTAGAGCCATACACAAAATATTATTGAAAACTAGCTGTTTAACAACTATGAATATTTTTAGTGTTGTGAAGCACTACGTAGGGCATTGACAGCAAATCTTCGATAAATTCGTATAATAGCCTTGTACGCACGCGCTTGGATTACGGTGGTATAACCGACCAGTTTGAGACACCATTTGCCTTAAGGTGCTCGACCCGGCCCACTAAATGCATTCACCTTTCTGCAGGTGCTTTTCGAACTAGCCCTGTAGAAAGCCTGTACGTAAGGTCGAATGAATGCATCGTCACTCAACCTGCAGAGATGTTACTTGTCTTTGCAGTACATTCTGAAGGTTAAGGCAGATGTGAAACATCCCACTTTCTCCAGAGTTACTAGTTTGTTTAATTCTACTTTGTTCAACAATCATCCTTCGCTGAGACAGTCCTACTGACTCCATGTGAGGAACCTTGCTGAGGAAACTGGCGTGCCATTCCCAGAACACCATTTTGACGGTTCCCGCATTATATTCGTCGCATTATAACCACACTATAGTGGCCGATTAGAGACTGTGATTCATCTTTCATGAAAGTTGCGAAACATGCTACTACTACAAGTATCCGCACGCACTTCGTCGAACTCCAACGCAAGTACACTTGCCTAAAGGTTTTCGCCGATGCTTCAAAGTTTCTCACTCGTGAGTCTTATGGCACTGTTAGTCCATCTTTTTCTTATTCCAGTATTCTGCACACCAAAAGAAGCACTGTAACTTCAGAAGCTCATGCAATATCTGCAGCCATCAAGCATAATAAAGAAATACAACTACAAAGTGCGGTAATATACACGGATTAGATTAGCAAAGTAACAGCTTTGAAAACGGTGAAATACCATAAAATTGTGTTTTTTGTCAGTTTACTCATTTTATTCACTATGTACGCCCCCAGACGGCATGTTGTAGTGTGCATGAGTGCCAGGGCATCGTAATATTGGAGAAATGTGTTCGCGGATGACCTCACTGCATCCGCTCAAGATAACGTTGGAGCTGACACATCCATAGCTGTCTCTGCCCTTGATCTGTGGCCTTTCACTCTCACACGTTAAGCCCAAAGCCATGGATGGACGCTTAAAGTTTTCAATATATTCAATCACCAGAAACTTTCGCCACTAACGAAAAAAAACATGTACTTATCCTTTGGAACTCTAGGTGCCTTTTGAAATCAGTTTGAGTATAGAAATGAAACAAAATGGCTGTCACTTAAGAGAGACAGAACTCAAGTTATCGCAATGCCTTCTATTTGGAGTTTCTTCTCGTCGGAGGCACTGTTAGACCGCCACCGAATCTTTGAATTGGTCGCACTCGACATCATATTGTTTACTTTATACGAAGGCCTCATCAATTACGCAGTTAGTTTGCTCCATGAGCACTGAATGGGCTCGTGCATTCAAAGATCTTACAGGCAACTGAGAAGTCAAATCAAGCCTCTTCCACCATTCAAAACTCATCACATGAAGCACCACCATTTTCCTCTGTAACAGGAAAACTAATGGGTTGAGTTAATTAAGCCCAATGCGCTGTCGAGTAATCCACCCCAACTTCGAGCATCACTGCTTTAGTACATTTGGCATGAAAAAGTCACACAGAATGGCGGCCCTTTGGAAAAGCTTGTGTCTATGTGACTGCAAAGGGTTTCATTCGGTGAAACTGCTGTGTTCTCTCTGCTCAGCCTTTAGTGAAATGTAACCCCTTATCCCTGAAATTACAAACTTATCTATTAAGTGGGTGTCCGTTGAGTAGCTTTTTATCCCACGAATACTGAAGATCATCATTTTTGAGGAAATCAAAGCAACGCCGTGGCGTTCAGTGAATTGAAAATTATAACTTTCCGTAGACCCACCGTCTAAGTTTGACAAACGAACCAGATGTACGACGAGCGCTTTCAAAGCAATGTCTAATTACCTTCGCCCATACTAGATATGCGAAAACAGAGAGCCTGATCAAGTTTCATTTATTCAATTTTTTGCTGTACCTTATAGCATAAGGTATGAGTATTGCTTTGCATGTGTACTCTTGGTGCTTTCAATATTGTAACCACGCCTCAGTCATCAATATTGAGGTTGATAATGTTCTTAATTGCGAAACATTTCTTAGAGATTTTCGTTCACTTTGAGCTTATATATCTATATATCTACTAGCCACGTAAGAATTTTAGCTCTCCTGGCCGTTTAGATAATGGTATCGGGACGCAAATTGGTACAAAAAACACGACAGTGTGACGAACAAAATTGCATGGTCATAACATGAAAATAATGATATGTAATTCAAGAATGTCATGATTTACACTTCATTGTGTCGCTGCTCTTGCGGTGGTTTCGTTCACATTACATATTGGGAAACTGGTATGGTATCACATGACTGTATGGTGAACAAAACTGACAGAACCTAACGAGTAAATTATGACAGGTATGTCATATTTATAAGTCATGACTACACGCTGCACTCATCGTATGCTCGCGGTCGTTTCGCTCGCTTCACATTACTAAAGCTGGTATTACGGGACGTGAATGGATGACGAAGGTGTGTGACTGGTGCAAACATGATAGTCATGAGATGCATGTTACGTAACAAAATGATAACATTCCACGTTCATGCCGTTTCGCTAGCTTCACATATACCAAATTTGGTACGTAAATCAACGAGGTAATGACTTGATGATCATGACTTGCGTATCATGTGAAACATGACTACATCCTACGCTGCATAGCACGCTAGTGGCTGTTTCGCTAGCTTTACATATACTAAGTTTCGTAATACGTGACATGAATAGACGACGAAGGCAAATTACACGTCCAATCAATAAAATCATGATATGTGGTCATGTAAAACATGACTACATGCTACACTCATAGCGTACACACGGCTATTTCGCTAGCTTGACATATATCAAATGTGGTATTACGTGACGTGAATGGATGATTAAGGTAAATGACACATCGAAACAAGATAGTTATGATATGCGTATTATGTAAAACATGGCTACATGCTGGGCTCACTGCGCACTCGTGGCCCTTTTGCGGCTCCTCATATACGGAACTTGCTTTTACGTGACGTGTAGACGACGAATGTAAATGGCACGTCCAAACATGGTAATCAGGAGATGAAAGTCATGTACAGCATAGTTTACGTCCGTCTCGTAACGTTGTGCTGATTTTAAAGTGACATATCAAGCTTCCTCATTCGTGCTTAGGAAATAACCAATTCCTCTGTTCGAGGGATCTGCAAATTTTTTTTCCTCGTTTGGCTGGCTATCTTCCTGTTAATGATAATGACCTAATGCTAAAATTGTAATTTGTAATTGAAAATAACGCACAAACTTGTATTGCATGGAGCGAAAAAGGTTTTAAATACTTCAAGAATATACAAAATTTCAAAACAACGAGGTTGTCAACTGAGTGTACAAACGTAAAGTTGTGAAAAAATGCGGCTAATGCTTTCCTCCCTACATTCTATATTCTCCATTCATCTATGAAAAAAATTCTTTCGAGCAGGTCAACTGACAATCTATTAGCACTGTTATATCTTGTCAGCCCGATACACACTGAGCTTCTGCAACAAATCGCACAGGATTTCTGAGTACGTGAAATTCAGGGTTGCACCCCGACGATTGACCACAATCAGCTACGTGCCAAACATTGCGACAAGCATTACGTGCCCGTTCGCATACATTTTTTGTTGTCGTGAGACACTATGAAAGACGGAAATTGTCTTCCGCACTTAAGTTTTTCCTACAGATGGTAGTAAGTCTGTACAGGCTGCGATTAAGCTGCGGCTTCTGTGGCATCGCGGGGTATGGCAAGCGTTTTGTTATGGTCCATGGAAAGTAGGGCCCAAACAGGAGCCTCGAGACAAGGTCGGTCGCTACGGTCGCGTAGGCTTCGTTAGGTTTTATATGCACCTTCATTCTTGATGGCCTTGCTTCCTTGCGTTGCTTATTGTGTAGTTGTAACTTATTCTCTCTCGAATTCCCCCTAATATTGCGCTCACATGAATCAATCACTAAATAAAAAAAACAAAGGCAGCTCAGCACTAGCAGTGCTAAACATAAAGTAAGAAGGTAGGCAGCTTTCTTACAGTGAACGCTGTTATGAGATCACAACTCAGATCACGCGTGGCGCCGTAGTTTGCCACTACCGTCGCCAGTGTCCGTAACCACTATCTCACAAAATAAGAAAAAATTTGTACCAAGCACACAGGTGGGCTCAAATCCTGGTCCACTGCGTGCAGGTACAGTATTCTACGACTGAGACACGCTGATGCTTGGGGCTTGTTCACAAACTTGCCTTATAAGGACTTGATGCTGGAAAAGGAATTGCATCAATAAGAGTAATAAAGCGTTTTAAACAGTTAAATAACAACCACGCATCATACAATGCGAATAGCGCAACGATTGGGTCGTCCAATGCTTCTACGCATGACAAAAGCTTGTTCTTCATCAGCTAATATTTGTGGCACATACCGACTTCAGGAAAAATTCCACATCGTCGTCAGCCACCACATGAATGATTTGCACAAAATTCCTTGCAAGTGCTTAGCGGATACCACGCTTCAGAGAAGAATGATGGTTGCATAGCGACTGCCGGCCTACTACCCAAAAATTATTTTAACAAATGCGTAGAGTGTACCCGGCAGTGTGCTTGCAGCAGCTACCCAATGAATGTTTGGGAAAAGCTCCGAAGGTCTGCTCTTATAACTGTCGCTGTGACTGTGATCACGTCCGCGCAGGCCAACTGTTTTTTTCTTTTCCGTTCTTGCCAAGTTGCAGAACTATTAACAAATGCGGAGCCAAAAATCGTTGGAAGAGAGGAGTGAAGCTAGTCGACAAGTTTTGGCGACAAGCCAGTTGAGCTGGGCTCCTTCTTCAAGAGTGAGATCTGTTCACGGAACTGAGCTTAGACCCACATCCTGCCCAGGACATAGGAGGCGACACTATAGGGGCCTGGTGACCGAGAGCACGCTACATTCGAGCCACGTGAGAGCAGCTCGCCTTTCCGGTGCATTATCTGGTGGCAGAGGTGCTGTTATGCCTTGGAGTTCAAACCGCACATCATTGCTTCTACAAAGGCAATCAGCATCAGAACCAGCGAGCGAGTCAGTCTGAAGTCGTCTCTGGCAACCGCGTCTCACGCAAGGCTTTCCAAGCTTCATTTACCCACGGGTCCGAGTCCAGCCCTATGATGCAGTCAGCGTCATCTAGCCCGGCGCGTCTTTCGCAAAGCGTGGCAATACCACTCGCCTTTGAGTGGAATTCATTGGCAGTTCCTGATTGGTGGCAGCTGATGCAAGGACAGGTGGCGTTCATGATTGGAGGCTGCTGATGCAAGACAAACCGACGGTCCTTTTCGGGCGTTTTGGATGTAAGGATTAGCCAGGGCCTATAAATGAACCAAGCGGTGTGGTGCCAAGCAGCAGAAAATAGCGTCAAGGCGCCCGACAACATCCTGGCTCTTCGAGCTCCTCAAGCTGGCGGTCCCAGTGCAAACAATGGAACGCCTCGGTTTAGGCTGTACATAAATGTTGCCTTAACTCCCCGTCGCATCGTCCGCTCCGCCTATCAACTCTGCGAATTCGCAGCCGCGAGCTGATAAACACGACCTTGGGGCACTAGCAACAGTAGCGACAGCAGCTTGACTGCAACAGGGTCCAGTTGTATGTATCTCGTACATGCATGCTACTGCCCGATATACGATTTGCGAGACGCACTGGCACACGTAACATCCGAGTGCAACATTGTCACGTAGAAATGGAAGGTGATGATTTACACACTGTACCTGGGCGAGAAACAAGGACTCGCCACGAGGGAAGCGATCACGCCAGAACAATCCTTGAATGAGGTATTCTCCCACCTAGGTTGACCCCAAGATTGCGAGCTACGAAGCACTGTTTAAAGAAACTAAAGTTAATGAATTCGTTTTTTCTGACTCTGAACCACCACTTAGTCACTGAGCAGTTCATACTTATGTCCACTTTGAAGCGGAAGCAGCTCTAAGTCACACACATCTTTAGTGTCATGTTTCATGTCCGAGCCTTCTCTTGCGAATTCGCGAGTAGCTTGTGGATTTCTCGGCGAAGAGACGCCGGACTCTTAGTAAGTGGTATCTCAAAACTCTTCTTTTCTTTTCTTTGGTGAAATAAACATTCCTTATACTCAATAAAAGCAACTTTGAACTCCACAACGTTTTGTGTGTAGTGCTGCATGTAATAAATCATACTCAAGATGCATCTTTCAAGGATTGTTTGTTGTTTGTCTGGCCTATATGGCAGTGTGAAGGAAAAAAAAACATGATAATTTAAAGGCCCCTTCTTGTTCTTCATTATGCTGGTAGTCTTGCCTATGCTTCAGTAAAATGAATTCTGGAAATATATCACAGAGTAGCTGTTTTGTTCTGTTTTGTTGTAACTGTCACAACACTTGTTTTCCGCACAGCTGTCATTGAAGAAGGAATACCTATCACAAGCCGTCGTTCAATGCGGTCGGACTCGACATCCTACATGGAGACTTCACAAATTGCCACATTTTCGTCTTGCAAATCTGCTAAGTACTTGCTCAGTTAAATTGGAACGGCGCCGTGCAGATTGTGCAGTACGTTGTTTGTGCTGGATACTGCAACCGTTACCTCTAACTCTTTACAGTGCTTAAATATGCAGTAGATTTTGAGTTAAAATTTCATAACTTTTTTTTTCTTTTATCGAAATACAAGTAAAATATATTTGCGTCGATTTCGATTGTCCTAAATGACACAACATTCGGGAAACAAATGTAGTGATCCCAGTATTGTTTTTCCTTGAACGTGGTCTTCTTCATACACTATTATGAAACATTACCGAAGTGCACACAGTGGGCACACTGCCACCTCGATGTGGTTAATTATCTAAGCGAAAGTGGTAGTCTTAATACGCCTGGAATCTTTGTAAAGTTCAGCAAGTTGATTGTTGATTGATATTTGGGGTTTAAAGTCCCAAAACCACCGTATGTATACGAAAAACACCGTAGTGGAGGGCTCCAAAAAATTTTGACCACCTGGGGTTCTTTAACGTACACCCAATTTGAGTACATGGGCCTGAGCACATGAGCAAAGGTCATTGGTAATTCTGTTTTCTTTTGGTCCTGTTTCCTTTAACTTTACTTTCTGCAGGAGGGTTTCGCAAGCAAGTGTGATGATGCTGTTGAGGTATTGGCTGGTGCTATCAGCCCAGGAGTGCTAAGAATATCCCGCCTTTTGATAGTGGGCATTCAAAATTACTAAAAAGAGGAATTGACAGCACATGTATTCAGGCCACCCTTCAAAAGTCATGTTAGTACAAGGGTGAGGTCATGCTTAAAAACCAGATTAAAAGACTAAAAGATGCTGGATATCCCAACAGAATCATCACACCCGTTTGCGAAACCCTCCTGCAGAAAGTAAAGTCAAAGAAGACAGGACCAACAAAAAAAACAGAATGACCAAAACCGTTTCATGTTATACCACATAACGTGTCTCACAATAAAAAAAATTGCCAGGAGACATGATATTAACGTGTTGTTTTCCACCCCTTGCAAGCTTTCAAAAGTGTGTGTACTAAACAGCAACAGATATAGTCAATCTTGCACCATTCGTCTCGAGAATAGGTTTACTTAAAGCCAATTTAACGTTTGTAGAAGTATTTTTTATCAGGTAAACCAATGATCAGTGCATCACTACACGTTCACTTATCCTTTCAGAGAGGGAGTATTCTTTTCTCAGTTAAGATTATTTTCTAGTGGTCACACGTGCCGTCGCGCATGAGCACGGTTCTTATACTCTATATAAAAGTGTGCGCAGCACATTCTATAAATTAAGTTGACAATCGGTGCTCTTTCCTGTCCTTTCTGTATCTTTCTGAAGTTGTCGCGCTGTGACTAACACACAACCACGATGAACCAACTGGCGCAAATTAAACTCTTGTTACGTAACACGTACACCTAGTTTCGTATAGGAAGAAGGAGCGGTGTTTTTAAAATAAAATTTTTCACATACATCAACTAGACGGCATTCCAGGAAGTTCAGAAGGCAGCCACATGACCAAATATTTTTTCTCTCCTAAATATACTAAAAGTTCACTATTTTCAATGAAGCACGAGTTTTTCATACATTTGAGATGCTTGCCAAAATGGCTAGGACATTTGGCATAAAATGACCCAGTTGTGTCATTAGCCGTAAATATGCATTACCTCTTTTGTTTTTTTGTGTGTCCTGACTCAGTTTTGGGTTCGTTTTTAGCTTATTCTGTTTCTGATCATTGTATTGGTTTTTCAGGTATCCGCTAAAGGTATATGTGCGAAAACCCAGATATGTTTGCATGTACATCATTTCTCATAACCAATTGTTATACATCCAGAAATACAAAGCTTAAACCACTGTGAATGTATACATTTGAAAACACTATCTGTATATATTTTTGTGTGCATCACTTCTTGGAAACGATTGTGTACATGAAGGCGTATATAGTGAAATCATGGTGATTGTATATATTTGATATAATTACAAGTATATATTTGCCTGTATTTCATTCCTATTAACCGATTGTGTATATGAGGGAGTATTAAACTGGAAACCACTAGGATTGTAGATACTTGAAAGAATTATAGGGATACATTAGCCTGTATTTCATTTGTCGTCTCTATGTACTTGAAGCAGTATACTAAACTGAAACCGGTGTAATTGTATGTTTCGAAGAATTGTCAACGAAGTGAAACTGAAAAAATATAAAAAACATTTTAGGCGTTGCGTGGGTAGTGTACATATACGTCAACATGTTACAAATCTGGTGAAAAAGTTGTGTGGCGGAAGAAAAGTTTATAAGTTTTATTAGCCTATTTAATAAATGCAATATGCAAGGACAGCAAGGCTTCGTTTTCTGTAACGCGCATTATGCATATACTGTGAAGTATATAAGATCCAGAAGAAGTTCATACACGATTGTACGTGTTTATATTTTTGCCCACACGCAATGAATGGAGCTCGACAGGTTGCGCACCATTGATAATCAGGACTACTTTCTTCAAGTACTGTGTAATCAGTGCATGCTGATATCTATTAGTGCGCTCTAAAAGAATACTGGCACCCCTGCCATGGGCACTCAACACCCTTGTGTACCCTTCTCGCACTCTCCTCAGAGGGTGCTAAAAAGTGAAGGACATCGAAGGCACCCTTCCTTAAGGGTGTTTTTGTAACACCCTACAGTTTTTTTACATGTACACCCTATTCTAAGGGTGCATAGAAAAGCACCCTTTTTGGAAGGTGCTGAATTAACATCCTTGGGGTGTCGTCCATGGGACAAGCTTATTTACACCCTTCTGGGTGTACAAATTTTTACTGTGTATTGAATGCAAATAACTACTTTTACAAGCAAGCTATGCATAATTTAAGACATGCAAATTTCCCTTCTCCTTTATGACACAATATCCGACTAAGATTCAGAGCATCGCTTAGCAGAATCTGACAAGGAGTGCAGTTTCTTTGGCACCAATATCTACCTCGATGGGGAAAGGGAAATCTATTCTTACGGGAGTACCGAACACCATGTTATTTTCTACAGATGGAGACACAGCGTCCTTGCTATAAGAGATGGTGGTTGATGATCCTAATATATACGAGTGGTTTCAATGATGATGCAATGGCTGATAAATATCGAAATTTCACAATATGTCTTCTTGCGACGTATTGTGGTTTAGGTATGACGTATTTTTTTCAGTGACTGTTATGAATGCTCAACAGAGAAATAGAACCCTCACTGAAGTAACTACTTAATGCAAGCCACTCAAATGATGCGCTGTTTTTCCTTGAATGTAGTAACAAGATATAGAGATTATTTGCGACACCTAAAACAACGAAAAACCTTTTTATATTCAATATTTTTAAGCCTGCTTGTAAAGCAGCCTAAATTCTTTAACTGTGACGGCAAAGTCTGCAAACAGTGGTGATGAAAATAGACTGCTTTGAGAACTCACCCTTATTTGCTTACAGAAAACCCGACGAGTCAAGAAGAGTGCGTATAAGCCAATTTTTGTGTACTTCTCACGTACAGCTTTAATGTCCTGTTCCCAGACCTCTCTCTTCAGGAGCGTGAAGCTCGTCAAATTTGTCCCAGAGTTCTGCAAGGCTGTCAGGTCGACAATGTGGAGGTCCTGCACCATACAGATACTTGGTTTAAATAACAAAACCTTGGAACCTAGGTTCAATAAAATAGCAACAATTTTGTGCAGCTAAAACTTCTATAAATTGTATCTTCTGACTTAAGTATACTGTTAGAGCTTATTAATATTTGAGGCTCAATGCGCGCTAACTTCTGAACATTTTATTTCTATATCACTGACAATAAGCGACAATGTATCTCCCTTGTATTTATCTGCGAAAGCTCGCATATATCAGTCAGGCGGTGATCGTGGTCACGCAGTGTAGAGTTGTGTAATAGGAATGCTCATTCGGACCTTTTAGTTTGAAATGTAGTAATGTAGAAGAAATTTATTCATACACAGTAAAAATTTTTACACCCAGAAGGGTGTAAATGAGCTTGTCCCGTGGACGACACCCTAAGGGTGTTAATTCAGCACCTTCCAAAAAGGGTGCTTTTTCATGCACCCTTAGAATAGGGTGTACATGTAAAAAAACTGTAGGGTGTTAAAAAACACCCTTAAGGAAGGGTGCCTTCGATGTCCATCACTTTTTTAGCACCCTCTGAGGAGGGTGCGAGAAGGGTGCACAAGGGTGTTGAGTGCCCATGGCAGGGGTGCCAGTATTCTTTTAGACTGCACTAATAGATATCAGCATGCACTGATTACACACTACTTGAAGAAAGTGCTCCTCATTATCAATGATGCGCCACCTGTCGAGCTCCATTCATTGCGTCTGGGCAAAAATATAAACGCGTGCCATCGTGTATGAACTTGTGCTGGATCTATATATACTTCACAGTATATGCATATGTGCGTTACAGAAAATGAAATCTTGCTGCCCTTGCATATTGCATTTATTTAATAGGCAAATAAAACAAACTTTTCTTCTGCCACACAACTTTTTCACCAGATATACGTTCACGTATACGTACACTACACATGCAACACCTCAAATGTTTATTATATTTATTCAGTTTCACTTCATTGACAATTCTTTGCAACATACAATTACACTGGTTTCAGTTTAGTATACTGCTTCAAGTACATAGAGACTACAAATGAAATATACGCTAATATATCCCTATAATTCTTTCAAGTATCTACAATCCTAGTGGTTTCCAGTTTAATACTCCTTCATGTACACAATCGGTTAATAGGAATGAAATACAGGCATATATATACTTATGATTCTTTCAAGTATATACAATCAGCATGATTTCACTATATACGCCTTCATGTACACAATCGTTCCCAAGAAGTGATGTACACAAAAATATATATGGATAGTGTTTTCAAATGTATATAATCACACTGGATTAAGCTTTGTATTCCTGGATGTATAACAATTGGTTATGAGAAATAATGTACATGCAAACATATACGGGTTTTTGCACATATAACTTTAGCGAATACTTAAGAAACCAATACAATGATCAGAAACACAATAAGCTAAAAACGAACACAAAACTGAGTCAAAACACACAAAAAACAAAAGAGGTAATGCATAATTATGGCTAATGACACAGCTGGGTCACTTTATGCCAAATGTCCCAGCCATTTTGGCAACCATCTCAAATGTATTCGAAAAATTCGTGCTGCATTGAAAATAGTGAACTTCTGGAATATTTAGGAGAGGAAAAATATTTGGTCACGTGGCTGCCTTCTGAACTTCCTGGAATGCCGTCTAGGTGTTGTATGTGAAAAACTTTATTTTAAAAGCACCGCTCCTTCTTTTCATACGAAACTCGGTCTACGTGTTACGTAACAAGAGCTTAATTTGGGAGAGTTGGTTCATCGTAGTTGTGTGCTAGTCACAGCGCGACAACTTTCGGAAGAGACAGAAAGGACAGGAAAGAGCACCGACTGTCAACTGAATTTATTGAATGTGCTACGAGCGCTTTTATACGGAGTACAAGAACCGTGTTCATGCGCGACGACACGTGTGAGCACTACAAAATAATCTTTAACTGTGAAAAGAATACTCCCTCTCGGAAAGGATAAGTGAACGTGTAGTGATGCACTGATCATTGGTTTACCTGATAAAAAATACTTCTACAAACATTAAATTGGCATTAAGTAAACTTATTCTCGTGACGAATGGGGCAAGATTGACTATTCCTGTTGCTGTTTAGTACACACACTTTTGAAAG
Organism: Rhipicephalus microplus; assembly: GCF_043290135.1. Lineage (NCBI taxonomy): Eukaryota > Metazoa > Arthropoda > Arachnida > Ixodida > Ixodidae > Rhipicephalus > Rhipicephalus microplus. The sequence goes on from NW_027464588.1 coordinate 17,917,109, forward strand.
CTTGCAAGGGGTGGAAAACAACACGCTAATATCATATCTGCTGGCTATTTTTTTAATTGTGAGACACATGATGTGGTATAACATGCAAAGGTTTTGGTCATTGTTTTTTGTTGGTCCTGTCTAACTTTACTTTCTGCAGGAGGGTTTTGCAAACGGGTGTGATGATTCTGTTGGGATACCCAGCATCTTTTAGTCTTTTAATCTGGTTTTTAAACCTGACCTCACCCTTGTGCTAACATGACTTCTGAAGGGTGGCCTGAGTACATGTGGTATCAATTCCTCTTTCTACTAATTTTGAATGCCCACTATCAAAAGGCAGAACATTCTTAGCACTCCTGGGCTGATAGCACCAGCCAATACCCCAACAACATCATCACACTTGTTTGTGAAACCCTCCTGCAGAAAGTAAAGTTAAAGGAAGCAGGACCAAAAGAAAAAGAGAATGACCAATCACCTTTGCATGTCACACGGTACTACGTACATAAGGTGTCTCACAATTTTAGGAAAAGAGCCAGCAGATATGACATTGTTGTTTTCCACCCCTTGCAAGCTTTCAAAAGTGCATGTACTTACAGCAACAGGAATAGTCAATCTTGCACCATTCGTCACTAGAATAGGTTTACTGAATGCCAGTCTAATGTGTATAAGATACCGCTAACATGTGGAAAAGTAAACAGGACAAACTGGGCAATGCTTCAATGATCAAGCAAGACAGCATGCTTTAAATGTTAAGAAGAGCTATAGTAGTCTCATGGCCGGACACCGTAAAGAATGTAAGTGTAGTCCTAGGTTTCATAAAACACGGTTTTTGAAAAAAAAGCAAGCAGAAAAATGAGAGATTTTAGAACTCTTTATCAGGAAGGCCAAGGATCAATGCATCAGTACACCTTCACTTATCTTTTCCGAAAAAGAGTATTCTTTTCTCGGTTAAAATTATTTTGTCATGGTCACACATGTGTTGTTGCAGATGAGCCCTGGTCTTGTGCTCAGTATAAAAACGCTCGTAGCACCTTCAATAAAATTCAGTTGACAGCGCTCTTTCCTGTCCTTTTTGGGATAAGATTTTTATTACAGAAAGAATTTCATTTTCTTACAATTTAGGTATAATGATGAGTTTTCATTGTATCACAACATGGAGCAAATTGCATCTCAATACGGACAAAAATCACAATTTTGTGAAATTCGTGATATTTTCTCGTATATTTTAGCAGCTTGAGAGATCTAAAGATATTTTTTCCTCAAAATATACCTTCTGTGGAGTAAATATTCACTGCCCAGATATTCATACAAAGTGCAATATTGCAATAAAAAATGCAAACATAACACATTTTGGCTTTATTCTTGAAAGCGAATGTGGCTAAAAAATTGCACTATTACTATTGAGCTTCAAATACCTTACAGAAGCACATTTACTTAACAGGTAGACTGAATTTGCTTTAGAAAAAATAAGCGGTAGCTTTAAAACAAAATTTTCCACAAACTGCACACAGACGGCATTATGCCTGGAAGTTATAAGCTAGCCACATGAACAAAACTTTTTTTCTCGCTGAAATATTCTAGCAGTTCACTGTTTTAAACGCAGTAAGTCAGCACTTTTTTTTTCAAATACAATTCAGATGGTCGCCAAAGTGGCTGGGACGTTTGGCATGGAATGGTCCAGCTATATTTAAGCAAAATAACTTACACAAATAACAATGTTTGTTCATCTACCATGACCACACTAGAAAAAGTTGTTCAGGCATTGTGACACTAAAATTTTCAGCGTCGTACTGCCTGAACAACTTCTTTGATAAACTCCAAACTCACGCCGAGAAAAATCCGCTAAATCACGGTGGTTGTTAAAGGCCTTGCGGTCGTAGCCAATGTTGAAAATAAAAAAAAATCAACTCATCAGTGCTGTCACTCCTTCTTCGTCATTACTGACACGGAAGATTTTTCGGTTATCCATGTGGAGGTTCAGGAAGTAGGCTTGCTCTAGGCTGGGGCCGGGGTAGACTACGCAGGACGTCAGCGGCACCCTCTCATCCTGTAATAAGAGCAAATATGACTTCTCTTAAAAGGATGTTCGTGCTGTTCTGGCAGCACCATATATAAAGAATGTGTAGTGTGTATCCTTCGAAATGGCGTGTAATTGACATTACACTGAACTCGAAGCATACAACCCATACATTCTAATAATTTCGTATGATAAAGATAAGAGTTTTCCAGCATACAGCAAATTCCCGAAATGAGGTGAAGTGTAAGACTACAGCTCGAAAATGGCACTTACGAAAGCCTGAACTCACCTAAGAACCAAATTCCTTATAGGGTAGTGAGCCAGTGTGAAAAACAATTCCTAAAGTACAACGCTCAGAACATATAACATTAATGAAAATGCACAAGAAACTCACCTCTTCATGTACAGTGAAGACATCTCTGCTTTCTCTTTTACATGAGAACAAATGATCTTGGGCGTGGCGCTAGCGAAGAGGTCTGCAAAAAAAAAGAAAAAGATTTACTGACTTTAATCACGCCTCTAACAATCTGAGGAATTATTACAAGTCACCAAACAGTGCAATTCTGACTGCCTCTATAAGGGCATCAAAAATGAACAATTTTCTCGTTCTTTCTACCCTCACAAGACGCTCCGTCAATGGAATCTAATCCAAATTTAACGCTGTGCTTCCTATTTGCCTGCTTTCTAGACGTAGGGCTGTGAACATGTGTTTTGTGCCCCTAATCTAGCACAGAAATTCTTCATCTATAATTCAATCATCTTAATTCATTGTAATTTGATGAAAGATGTGATAGCTCGTCCTGTTTTAAAAGAGTTGCGGGCCTGCAATAGGCACTGCCTTGCACGTATGAAAGTACTTCTTTAAAAAAAATCAAAGCTTGCTTTTAGAAAAAGCGTCTGGCATATTTCGACAACCAAGCCCATCCTCTGATGGCAATCAGGGGCACGCTATTAGCGATTATTGACTACGGGATTTACAAACGTAACCCGTGCCTAAATACTCAGTTAAACACAATCACGCAAGTAAGAGCGCTCGAACGCGGCAACGCACGCGGACGCCGACTACGTTGCAGCAGCCATGCATGGCTTATGCTAGAGCAACCGCACATAGCTCCAACAGTCACGTATACTCTCTCGATTCTGTTATAACGCCGAACATTATCGCAGATGAAAGCGAAGCACGAAAACAGCAAACAGAAACGAGGGAAAACAACGCACGGCGATGGCCACAACAACGCGCCTTTGGAAGTCTGCTAGATCTTTCCCTGTTGCTGGCGGCACTTGTCCTAAACAGCTTAAAAGACAGAGGCGCACGTAAAAGACCGAGGTGTACACCTACAGAAGCACGTTGCACATTTGAGTATTAATAGAAATGTTATTACGATGTAGCCCAAAGCACATCTTAAAACAATATCAATCACTTTGTGCAGTGTAGAGACAATGTGCGATCAGCAACTAATCCCGCCATTGTTAAGTGATCACATCACTCACTGTATGAGTGATGCAGGCACTTACACAACATCGCGCTTAGCAGTGTGAACTCGTTAAGTCACACGTTTAATCGGGCATCTGCAACAGACCCGCGAACGCATGCTGTTGTAAATGGCTGGCAGCCTACTTCGGCAGAGCTGCTGCAGGCGCCCAGCAAGCGCTGTATGATTACTACCTACGGAAACAGTACACTCACCGTTAAATGGCCCACGTTGTCCGTGTCCGCCACTCCATGAATATTCCTTAATCCGAGCGTCACTTCGAACACGGTGTCATGCGTGACCACCATTGAATATGCGCCTGTTCGCTAGAACACACACAGCGACCAAGACCCCCGACCAACGCAACGCATTTGAAAGACGATGAGACAGAGGGAGCAACGTTAAGAGAGAGAAAGAGGAGGCACTGGCGGCGGCGTGGCGGCGCCGCAGCTGTCCACGCAGGTGTTCGGTGACGCAACTCTCCGCTTATCTACGCCGCCGTTGTGGGAGCAACGCTGGCCGGGGGGTGAGCGGGGGGGGGGGATGAGCGGGAAACCCGCCAAGGCGGCGCCGAAAGGCAAACGCTATGGCGCATACGGCGGACAGCCGTTCGGCGGGGAATGACTCCTTGTAAACGGCAACTCTCCTCCCAGCCAGTCGCACAGCGACGCAGATTATTTACCAGCCTCGGGTTCTTTGAGTATTTTGACGGAATGCGATTGCAGTGGGCGAAAAATAGTGAAGGAAAACTTGCGGAAAACAAAGTGCACCATGGAATGGCCAGAAACAATAATTATTTTGTCCTCGGTGGCATTAGCGGGAGAGCATCGCCACACCTTTTATCCAGAGGAATTTCTTTTCGCATTGTCTGTGTCTGGCTATTCCGCGTATGGTGCCGCAAACACTGAATGCGTAGTCGAAGCTGGAACAAATTAATCCACAGTCGCGGATGTTTATTACAAGTCTTGTCACGCACCACGAAACGTGCCGAGGTTGTTATAACAAACTTTTTGCTGACCACATGATCAGCACATAATTCCATATGGTTGCCCAATGAGCTAGCTAAGCACCTGTAGCAAAGGCAGGGCACGTTCTTGTTAAACGTTGTTAATATAAACGATGGTTGGGCATAAGTGCAGTGACAGCTTTCCGTGTGAATTGGTCATAACCCACGCTTTCGAGCGTAGAAGCGCCTCAGCGGACCTAATCAGCTACCACAGCAAGTTCGTAAGCAATGATTTGGTACGAAAGTGTGCAGCTGTTTTCCATGTACTGAATAGTCCATGTACAGTGCGTTGACCACCGCCATTTCTTAAGCCACCTCCCATATAGACTCCCAGTCCGAACAGGTGTGGGACCTGCCCCCCCCCGCACACACACACGAAATTTGAGGGCGCACGGGCTGATACACACGCATACTTATTCACAGGCGCACACACATACACGTATACACACATACGGCAACACACACACGCGACCGTAAACGCACGCATGCATGGGCGTACACATGTGCATAGGCACGCTAACACAAGCACGGAGTCGCACATACACGCGCACGCACACATGCACAAGTGTACACACAATCGCGCTTACACGCGAACACATGCGCAGGCTCACGCACACCCACCCATACTCGGGCGAACATTATGTTCCTGTATATAATCCACCGCAAACATGTAGCTTATAACCAACGCTAAGGAAAGCTTTCGTAACATGGATTGCAGTTAATTGCCATTATAGATGAAACGCGATTTGCTTCTGCTGACATTCTGCTGTATTCGGAGAGCACCTTCACACATTCTAAGTCAATTAGGCCGTCATTTAACGCAAGGTCCACATATTCGTGCAGTAGCTGTGCTGCTCAGCCGCCAATCTGAAGGTCGCGGGTTCGATGCCGGCCGTGGCAGTCGAATTAAGGCGGAGGCGAAAATGTGGAAGCCTTTGTACTGTGCGATATGAGCGCTCATTAAAGAACACCAAATGGTGAAAATCTGCAGCTTTCCACTACGACGACCCTCATAATCATATCGAGGTTTTTGAGACGTAAAATCCCAAATATTATAATTATGTGTTCTTCTTATGCTGCATATTCCATCCGATGAATCGGCACCTACACCCTTCTCAGGCACAAAAGCACCCTTAGAGCCTATTTTAGGGTGCTATCGAGGCAAGCACCCAAACAAAAGGGTGCTTTTTTTCAATCGACCATTTATGGGTGTTAAAGGGTGTTGCAAAGGGTGCTTTTTCGTAAAAGCACCCTTTTTACACCCTTTTGGGTGCAAAAATTTTTACTGTGTATCGAAAAAAACCAAGCGAGAAACTGTGGTTTAATAAATCTATATCTTGACACAACAGCACGACAAGTTATTAATCGGGAAGGTCATTTGGTCATCCACATTTGTAGACAGAAAAGCTAAATGAACCGAAAATGACATCTCGAGGGAGAAAAAGTGAGACAGAGCCACGGAGAGGTCTGCTTTTGTGAACCCGCATCTTTGTTGTTTTTTAAAATTTATCGTAGGAACACACTGCAGCCTTTAAGTATCAATACTAGTGCACACTAAAAATACCCTTGGGTAGAATATACAAATAGGATGTGCAGTGTTTCTTCAGTAATGTATGTAGAGGCACACTCTTCTAGAGAAAACTTTCTCTAGAAGAGTATGCCTACAGAACACTTTCTCTCGACATCACGCGGTAAATGTCCATTCTGTAAGACCAGGGCGGGGGGTTCGACGAGCAAGTCTGTAAACTTTGTAATCGAAAATTTTACTGTTTCTGCTGTATTAGTTTCTTGTAAACAGAACACCGAAAAAAAGCACGACAGATAGGACAACATTGTCATTCAAAAAACTCGTTCATGACGCTTACCAGAGAGGTGACAATTAAGTTGTGATACTCATTCACGATTCCAACTTTTTGTGTCTGTAAAAAGATTTTCACATTATGTGAGACGCGACGTGTGTTTCATAGAATAAGGGCATTTTTTCTAGAACACACGAAAATGTATCAGCACATCTGGAATTCCTGACAAAACAATTGTTGAGAACTACGCACACGAATATCTCAAATCAAACACATGACGCTCTCGAAAACTGCTGAAATGTCGATAGGATTGAGTGACAAAAAACTTATGATTTTAGTCTCTATTTTTTTGAACACCCAACACAAACCAAACAACCCAACGTAATTGAGTACGTACCAACTTACTTTTCGCTTAATTAGGGTGATATACGAACGAAGTTCGGTGTTCAAAGGTTTGCTTACTTTTCTCATGTGGACGGTAGCTTAAATACCGTGACTGAAAAGTAGTTCACCAGATTGAGGTAAAGCTAAAATATTAAAGTCAAAGACCCAATGGTCCAGAAAATGACAGTAAAAAAAACGTAAGCAGACACGTACACTGTACTCATAAAAATTTTCCTGCACATGTCTCAACAAATCGCCCAGCTTGTGATTCGCCACGTCGAGCACGATGTTGCTTTTGCCGTTCTTTGCGATCTCCCGCAGAAAGATCCCAGGGTTCATCTTCTCGGGAAGTAACCGAAGCGACACTAAAATTGGGATACTTCCAGGCTGATTCAAGTGTAAGAGGCTGCGCAGCCGCACCAACGCTGCGAATTCGATAAAGGAAATAAAAAAAGGGCCATCGCCGCAGTGATTGCACCAGCCTTTCATAAATGTTGCAAAAATATGAACAAGCCTGCATTTCAAGAAAGATAGGGCACCAGTGCTTTCAAAATTGTACTTTCGGTACACCCAGTTGGTATTATTACAGAGCCTCAGAAATGACGATTTAAGGTTTAAAATATTTCCGGCAAGTTGGAAGCAGCAGACTGAGCGAACGATCGATGAACACTGCTTGAATACAAAAGAATACCCGCGGTATAGGTAAAAAAGCATAGCCTGGGTGCATCATTTTTTGTTTCGCCGCTAAATCGCACCAGGTCTTGTGATGCGCTGATAAGGTGAACATTGTGAAGTGTGAAGTAGTGTTGCGAGTCTTAGGGAAAAGAGCAATGGTAAACAGCATTCCGGTTGACTGTATTTTGCGATAGGCTTCCGCAAATTCATGCTGTTCGTTCGTGCGCAACTGAAAACAAAAACATTACTTGTTGGGAGTTAACGTGCCAAAACAACCGTGTGATTATAAAAGACGTCGTAGTGGAAGGCTCCGGAAATTTGGACCGCCTGGGTTTTTTTAACTTTTAATGATTTTAATAGTTTTTAAAATTACTCTAGGAGATGTCATCGTCTCACACAAATATCAATTATTTTGAGGGTATTGGCTATTGCTAATGCTTCATAAGTATTCCAGTATAATCTTTTTTTCAAGAATGAGAGCGACCGACATCCCGAAAACCAGAAGTGATAACGCACAGCAAAGCTACAAACAAAATAACCAATTTATTTCGATACACAAGGAGTCACAATTTTTAAAACGAACACACTGAAAAGTTTGTTCTCGATATGTTTTCTCTTTTCTTTTTCTGTTAGAAAGCTGGTGGGAATAGCCTCGTTTAAGTATTTTGCTGTAGAGTTTGGGCTCGCTTTTCAAAAGTGTTCTGTACGTTTTTATATGAAATACAAAACGACGTTCCTCTTCTGAGAGGACAAATAATATCATATCACCGAGATCATCCGCGGAGAAGCGCTAAACATTTATTGAGCAATAACGGTATGACGCGGCTAAATTCTTGGAAACAAAAAAGACTTATTTGCTAATCTCGACTAAAGTTAGTAAAGTGCTGAAAACAATTATGAGTATTTGGCTCCCGCACGGGCTCACTAAACGGTGCATAGAACTTCAAGCTAGGCCACAAAAATTTTCCAGAGGGGCGCAATCTTCGAAGCTTGCGTGCAGGCAATATTTTCGTCTTGGCTGTGCTAGTGTATAATCAGGGCCTAAACAACAGTCTGTCCTACAATGTCATGCAATAAATATTGTGCGTTGTGATTTTTCCTTACATATTTCTTTATGTAAACTAGCAATATCCTTATATCCCGCGACTTCACTCTACCGTCAGCGAAAGCGCACTTAATCCCTGATATAGCAGAGGGTGAGCTCACGAACTCGGGTACAAAAGCAGAAAGTTATGCAACAAGAAACTCCGTTAGTGTTTGTTTGATGCCCTTTGTCCGTGTTTCCACGCATATTTTCTTTTATGATGAATATTTAACAAACAGGTTAGCTTTGTGCATTACTTAGGCTCAGCTCTAATCCTGCCGTGTGCCTGCCGTCTTGCATCATAAATAAAGGTGGACCAACTCTCTTTCTAGTGAAAGCGCGACGGAGCAATGCTTACATTAACCACTTACAACATCGCTTGGGGCTTAAACGCTATATGCACAGGGGATTCACCAAACGTGCAATTGTCATATTGCTTGCATGCTTCATGGCAGCGAGGTCCACTATAAACAGTAAGGTTTACGGGCCTTTCGGTGTGACAAGGAGACGCTGCTGGTTCATGGAGGACATTTCCACAACTACTACTTTAGCGTAGAGCAAGTGCCCGTTTGTTATGGTTTCCGCGTATACGTAAATAGATAACGTGCACTGCTCGTTTCACAGACAGACAAACAAGAAATTGTGTGCGTCACAGAAAATGTAGTTCTTCCTAGGCTTAGACAATGCTGCTCATAGCAGTTTGCGCTAAACTGAAGGCTAAGATATTTTCGTTTTCACAAATTAAGAAAACAGCACCCGCTGATCTTCATGGTTGCCTTTGTAAATATATTTGTTGAGTAGCGGGCATGCTTGATGCTTGCAAGCATCGCACCGATGCATCTTATAGCCTTCGTTTGCGAGGCAAGCAAGACCTGAACTCCTAGCAATACAGGATCACAAGGAGTATGAGAGTTTGCGTAGAAGTGTGGATGTGTTCGTAAAACATTGGAAGGAACGCAATGAAAGATAAGATCAGGACAAAGAACGGTGACACCCTCAGTGCAGTGTGGCATCCTTGTTTCTCCACGTATTCTATACGCTGTGTTCCCTCCGGTGATTCAGCAGAGTACTGTGTTAGACAAAATGAAGCTTTTTTGATTGATGTACTTAGGCAAAATAAAAAAAATGAAAAAAATGAAAAAAGAGTATTTTGTCACCCTGCCTCCTATTTGCATCTATGTTTTTGTAAACATTGCACCATATATATACCTGATAGATATACTATGTCCCTTACTTTGCTACACTGTTTAGCATAGACACCGAAAATTAAGGCACAGGCTCTCCAACAGCCAGGCAAGAAAGCTTCAAGTTAAACAACGGATCATTTTCTTTGTACGATGTCCTATACTATCACTTTACATTCATTGTTAGTATGCAAAACTACACGTTATTAAGTCTAGCGAAAACGTGCCACTTAGAGCTATAAAAAGCTAGGGTGCTTTTACGCCCAAAATCAACATACGTATAAAAAGGACTTTGTAGTAGAGGGCTCCGGAAATTCTGACCACCTGGTGTTTTTAAAACGAGCACTGACGTTGCACCGTACACCGACCTCAACCATTTCGCCAGCTTCGAAATGTGGCCACCGTGGCGACGATCGATCACGCAACCTTCAGGTCAGCAGCTGAGCGCCGTAACCGTGGCAAACGTGCCACCTGAAGCTCGAGTTCAAGACTTCACGAGGGAGCAATAATTCAAAGTGGAATAATTGTTTGAGAAATATTACTATATTGCAGTTGACTATCTGGTTCAACATAGAATCGTCACCTGAAGAGGTCTTGAGGGTACGGCGGCCGGCGTCTCACACAAAGTCCGGGGATTCAAATCCAGCCGCGGTGGCCACTTTCCATTGGCGACAACACGCAACATTCCCGCACACTCCCGTTAAGGTGCACGTCCAAAAACTTCATGTGGTCAGTATTTCGGGAGCCCGCCACGTTATTTATACTATCGCGCTTTGTAGAGACATCGCGTTTTGCTCATAGAAGCGCCAACAGTTGTTAATATTACACGACCTGCGAACAAAGTACCACCTACCCGCTATATCATTTTGTAGCGCATTCAAGATATACCTACTTAGTGGTTACCTTCGAATTAAACGTGGGATTCGTAGACCGAATGGGAAATCTAATTAGGGTTTTCTTTCAGGGACGATGCTCTTCTTGATCGGCGCAAGTCACTCGGCGCGCTGTGTTCACTTGTTGTCGACTTGATCGTTTTTGGCATGCTTTCTTTCAAATAAACGGTAGCCCAATGAGTTCTCAACTCTACGCAGCTGTTCATTAAGTTCACCTTGAAAGCGAAGACAGTAGCGCGGGGAGATGGAAACGCGGCTGCATGTGCTCCGCCGCCAATGTTCTGCGGTAAGAGCTTGCCAGAGCGAAGACAGACGCCAGCGTCGACAGCACTCCGAGTAGGCATCATTATTCCACCGCATGCGAAGGGAGCGTCGACAGCTCCAGCAGCCGGAGATGAGCGGAAATTCAAACACAGTTCATTCGTGTTCATCCGAGACTCCAACGTGAACATCATTGTGGGTAATGGCTGCAGGATAGTTCCGCACATGATGCCCGGTTACGGTCTCTGGTGCAGCTCGTACGACCACGAGCGTCCCACCATCTTCAGGGGTACCTGTATGTAAATGGCCTTCTTTAACTTTCAACTACCACATTTCATCAAAGATCCTCTCACTACGTACTTTACCAACTACAAAATTTTCATCTTCAAAGAAGAACGTTATGCCACAGCTTTGGAATCAGTAACGTCATCCTTCTCTATAACTTCATCGATACGTAAATGATGAAATTTTGTGTGTATATAAGTGTATGTAATTGTATCCTTATGTATATAATAATTATCGTGTGTAAAAGTGTAAATAGAAACATCTCTATAACAACGAGTTAAGTCTTGATATATGTGGACGATTGTGGGTGGTTTTGTCGACAAGCCCCCCTCATCATCAGTCCTTTCGCGTAGATAGCGACATTTTTTCTTTATTTCTGCAGGCATAAACACTCACTAACTAAAGCATGCGTGCATCATACAAAGCGATCATAAAAATTCCCGACCTATCAAGGTGCAAACAGTGAGGGAAAAAAATGACAACTTGGACTATATAGTACTGGTGTGCGTGCGTGCGTGCGCATGTTTGTGTGTGCAGAACTTTTCAGAAAGGCTGATAAGTTTGCGCACTCTCTCAGCCAGCAACTGGATAACGAACTGCATAGAAGCGGTGTGCACCCACTTACTCAATAAAATCCTGCCCCACTGTTTCATTGGTGTAAGGTGTTTTTTTTTCTAACTTCGCGCGAAGTGGTTACGGACACCGGTGATGGACAACAACTGCACGTGACTCGAGTTGTGATCTCATAACAGCTTTTGCTGAAAAAAAACATGGGTGATCCTTCTTTTTAATAATCGATATAACGCGAAAGTGAAACGTGTCCCGACAGAGGTGTTGCAGAGTTCATAGTGAGTTGAATGGTACAGTGGAATGCATGTGGAATGAATGCTCCAGTTTTGAATGAATGCTTAAGCAAGAAATAGCAGTGTCAAGCGAGGAATGGCAAGCAGCTCGAAACATGCAGTCCGGGCCTCAAGCTGAAAACATGGGTGAAATGAGCATAAAGAGGTATGTTTACAAAAAGATGTTGATGACTTGCAGTACGAGGACATGGGAGAACATGAAGGCGTCCCGTGGTGCTAGACGTCTTCTGGTTTAATTACGTCTAAAATGTATGCAGAGTACGAGCGCGGAATTACGACTGTCATAGCTCGACACTCAAATTCCGCTGCTCAAATAAAAAGAAATATGCACAAATTGAACGCACACATATACACAGGACGAGCGTGAACTGCCACAATATTTACTTCGTGTGTGAGCAGCACGCTCTATTCGTAAACGTGGCTGCGGCAACGCGCGAAGTGATGTTCGTTCGCTCTTTAACTACCGTAACTTCAAAACGAACTTGTGGTGGGATCACAAGAGGTGAAGAACCCCAAATAAGTGCGTGCTTGAGTGAGCCACCCAATTTTTTGGAGCCACCGCGCACGCCGCGTGGAGGCAAATGCACAGCGACCCGTAATGTGGTGCGGCACGAACACCTTGAGGACACGCGCGCCCGTCATGCCATCTCGCTAGTGATGACGAAAATGCGCTGAAGTTGCTGAGCTCTGAGGAACGCCAGCGGCACATTGTGTATATAAATTGCTCACCCTATACAAGCTGCTGTTTGGCCTAGTGTTCAGCGTAGCGTGCAAAGAGCTTGAGGTGGCTAGTTCAACGCTCCCCAGTGACTCGTTATTTTTTTCATATGATAGTACTCGTTTATAATTTACCGCGTCATACTTGTGACGGAAATACGTCATCGGGGCCACGGTGGACCCTGGCATAAAACAGTTTTGTGTTTAAAAAGATATCCGTGGAGCTTCTCGAACTACCGCGCTAAGCGGTAGTCCTGCCTACAGGCGTCTCAAGAGCTACTTCGCCTGCAAAGAAAGCTTTACAACACGTGTGTGGTGGGCGCAGCGGGCGTAATGAAAAAAAACATAAAGAAGAGAGAGCCACGGTGTGGGCCTGGCCTGGCATGGGCCGGCGCCGGCGCGGCGGAACTGCAGTGCTAGATAACGCCAGCGGCGATGCGCTCACAAATACTTCGTACCTTGCATGGCAAAGATATTTCATTCCGTTGTCTTGTGACCAGCGTTTCTGAGTTGCTCAGTGGTGCCGCATAAGTGTGTGTGTGTGTGTTGTGGGTTGGCAGCCAGTGTTCACCACGCTGCAGTGGTGTCATGTGGGTGTGTTATGTTGGCCGCTAGACTGTGTTCACCACGCTTTAGCGGTGTCATGTGGGTGTGTTGTGTTGGCAGCTAGATTGTGTTCACCACGCGGCAGTACGTGAACGGTGCTTGGTGACGGCAACAGGAGCACGTTTCTTTCGTGATGTTTCTCAGGCCTCGAGCGGAGCTGTCACCGCGACTATACAAGGCAAGATGATGCGCACGCTGCCTGCTCAGAAGTGCTCGGAACCCGAGCGGTAAGTAATGCACCTATTTTTCTTGTCCGCGTCCGTATTGTAACTCGGGTGCTTGCAGGTATTGTTCTGCACTGTGTGTTGCCGGAAAGGAACATTAAAAAGCAAAAAAAAAAGAAAAGGACATCACGCGCACACAGCAACACTGGGCGGGGCATCATGCGCGTGTGAAGACTACTGCGATGGCAGTACATGATGCTTCACACGGCCATCTATTTCACACGCATGCGTGCTTTGTCGAAGATATTTTGTGCGATATGATTCCTTTCAGCGAACCGCAACTTAAGCGAAGTTGCTTGTAGAAGTACTCAAGTAAATTACCTACTTTGTTGCGTCGTCCTTTGGTCACACGGCCTCTACGCCGATCTTTTTTTTATTTCTCTCTCTTTCCATACTTTAGTTGGTTGTTTGCATCCTGTGTTGACTTGTGCTCGACATTACCGTGTTGCATGACCATGAGCCCGCGTTTCCCAGCGCTTACAGTTGATACAGAAGTGAACTATTCTGGAAGTTTTTGTGCCACCACTCAATCATTTGTATAAACAATTATTTGTATAATAAAATCACCTTCCATAAAAGAATGATGAACAGTGTAGGCTATTTATCACACCTTGTTGTTTTACCGCGCGTTAGGACTTGGTGAAGAACATCAACTAGTTGACGTGCACTACAGTGCCTAGAATATAATGTACTCGTGGCTACGTTATCCCGCACACCCATCCCGTTCGTTGTATACTTATTCCGACAATGAACCATTGCGTGTGACGGCTTACGCACCTTTCGAGTGTCAATTCGCTGCTGCTGCTCAAAAGTAATGATTGATATGTGGGGTTTAACTTCCGAAACCCACTATATGATTACGAGAGACGCCGTAGTGGAGGGCTCCGGAAATTTAGACCACCTGGGGTTCTTTAACGTGAACCCAAATCTGAGCACACGGGCCTACAACATTTCCGCCTCCATCGGAAATTCAGCCGCCGCAGTCGGGATTCGAACCCGCGCCCTGCGGGTCAGCAGCTGAGTACCTTAGCCACTAGACCACCGCGGCGGGGCCTGCTGCTCAAAAGTAATCCCATGTATAAAAAGCAGAGCAAATGCAAGCTCATGGCACTTGTAACGGGTGGATGGTCTGCACTGGGAAGTCTGCACTGAGTGACCGTGAAGTTGAACAAGTTACCAGTGCTTATTCTGTCTACGTGCTACGCGCCCCGCTCATGTTCATTTCTTTTCCTTGATTTCAGCTATATATATGATATCCATAACCTCGGTTTGTTATTTGGCTTAAAACCCCAGCTAAGCGCGGCCACGTCTATTTCGAAGGCCATTTAGAATAGGGCCGCTTCCTCTGGACAGCGAACTGACTTGAAACAGCCATAATTTGACTGGCTTTGCTGCTTGCTGGCGTGTATTCTAGCTAGCATATTGACCCACTTCGGTGATCTATGGGCTAAGAAAATCGGCTGCCAATCTTCACAGAATCGAATCCCAGCCGCCGCAGCCGCATTTTCTATCGAGGCGAAAATGCTTTAGACCCATGTTCTTGGATTTTGATGCACGTTAGGAACCCCTGGTGCTCTGAATTTCAGGAGACTTCCACTATGCGGCGTCTCACATAAAGATATGATGTTATTGGGACGTTAGACCTCAACAATTATTATCTTACCAGGATTTGACTAAGAGTGTACCTGACTTCTCAAATGTTCTGCGCAAGAAACATTTATTTTTCCTTTTGGAAGTCGCTGTGTAAGCGACATGTCTCAATCCTTCGTTCTATTCAATAACAACAGGGAGTGCAAATGAGCATTCATAGATAATCAATTCAGCTGCTTAGATGAAGTGAAATACCCATTTTTCCGACCGGCAGTGTCTCGTCGCACATGTGACAGTTAGTTATGCGGTTACATAGGGGCCATATGAGGTTAATGAATGAGTGAGCCGATAAATACTGTGAAATTCAGAACTGAATTTTGGTGATGTGAGACCGATGAACCATATTCAAGAAAATCAAGTACCCAGGTTGCAAGCGTACATTAGCCTGTTTCATTTAAAAAAATGATGCCCTTTACTGCAAGCATTGTAAATTAGGCATATATGGCAGTAGACTTGTTCACGGTGATCTGAAAGTATTGCGAACTTTTGAGATTTCGCGGGAACTCATGGGCAGACTACCAATGAGTATTGGACAACAAAAAGAAAAAAAAAATGCGATGCGGCGATCACCCTCTGGCTTTTCGTAGATAATCGTGAAACTCTTCCAACGTTGAGCTTTCACCAAATCTTGGAGTGCCTTGTCTAACCCGCTGTGAAGAGGTGCCATGCTAACAGACACCGACGCCGCGTTGACGCCGGCATTGGGCTGAAATTCCTGAGACAAGAAGATGTGTGGCACATGCTGTCCAGCGCAAGCGCTGCTGACCAGCGACACCGCTTCTGGCTTCCGTGGTCCCAGCACTGCTGCAACACTTTTCTACAGGAGTCTGCACACTGCCCCGAGACAACAAAATAAACAGAATTGACAGCGTGCAATATCCGTATAGGACATTCCTAAACTCAGGCTCACATTTCGTACACTGGACTATGGAGATGTTGAAGAGAGTAGTCTTACGTGATTGTACCCCGAACCACACCTAGCTGGCATTAGACGACTCAATTTGATTAAGCTCCAAGAGAATGCCAGTTTAGCTGGCATTCACTTAAAGCGCAGTCTTGAAGAAATTGCCTCATCGCTAGTCATTCGCCATTAGGGGGCGCGCCAGAGCTATTCTACATCAAATTTAGCACTAGTACCAACAAAACCACGTTCATTTTTACCAAATATAGCGTCACATCCTCTATAGTCATGGTTAAAATGGAAGGGTTTACTCTTCAAACATATGGTGCTAAGCTTCATTAGCAGCTCACGAGTCGCCATTTGTATGGTCTTCTTTGGAAGCCTCTCTATCAGTAACATTTACCTTCTATTTTTCTGTGTATTGCAATGAGTAAAAAATAGAAACATAGCAATGATTGTGATTCATTCGAACGCAAGAACGAAGGAATCACGACAATGTACGTACTGTGTCTGTGTTACAGAAATCACTAAAATAACTGGCACAATATGAGTGAACTTTGTTTCTAATCAAAACGTAAAATGCTCAGAAAAAAAACAGTTTTTCCCCAAATAAATTTTGACCACACTGTGACAGAATTTCATATATTTGAACCAGAAGCCTTAAATAATCTTTCAAAGTATAAAGTATACCTTAATACGGAGGGCTGCAAGATGCGCAACTTGCATCTGCTTCAAATCAATTTTGCCTCGGCGAGTTGCTACAAGATCTGGGAAGTTCATCAGAACGATAGACGGTACATAAAAACAAGAGCAACAGGACTTGTTGTAGTAGTTCTTTCATCCCATCGTTTGTTCTGGTGAACTTCGCAGAAGCGCAGTTGTAGTAACGATAGCCATCTAAACAAAATATCTCAGCACCGTCACGAATAGCGTGGCCATAATAAAGCTGCTTTATGATGTCACAGTAAACACTGTCGTAAATGTTTAGAAGGTAACCGCGAAAAGCCGGCTGTGGCAGCATAACCGATAATAAGATTATACGGCCTCCTGTTTCGCAAAACTTACGATGATAAACTGGGAGAAATTGAAGTCCAGACGCGCTTTCGTGGAGCAGGTCTCAATTACTGGGCCTAGCTCACACGTATTGCATTTGCAAACGCCGACGTCAGCATTGGTCGTTAAAGTGCAATTTACTTCCCGTAGACTTTTCCCCTTTCTATATTATCTGCAATTTAACCACGTCTGGTGCACACCACGGCACTGGGGCCAGCTGTGTACACCGTAGAACGTGCGACGCTAGAAAAGCAGTGATTGCTTTTATAGTGAGGGTGGCGCAGATATTCCAGGTACTGCAAGAACAGCACATTCATTAAAGCTGATGTAAAGCATTTTCACAAGTTGCAGCAATCCACACATTTTAAAGTGTTTGCCAGGGTCCACCAACACCCCGGTAACATATTTCCGTCACGGAAACTAGACCGGAAACTAGGCACATTATCCTATGAAAAAAAAGGCAGATCCCACATACAGTGGGAATCGATGATAGGTGAAGGACAAATGAGGAAGGTTGATATGTCACTTTAAAGTCAGGATAACGTTACGAGGTGGACGTAAATTATTCCATTCATGACCTCAATGCCATGATCTTTGAGCCTGGAATTTTGTTTCGTCGTCCATTCACGTCATGTAATACCAATTTGGCCTATGTGAAGCTTGCGAAACGACCACGAGCATGCTAAAAGTGTAGAATGTAGCCATATTTTACATGATACGCATGTCATGATTATTATGTTCGGGCATGTCATTTGCCTTCATCGTCAATGCATTTCACGTACGTAATACTAAATTTAGTACATGTGAAGCTAGCCAAATGGCCACGAGCGCACCATGGATGTGGTATGTAGTTATGCTCTATAATGACACACATGCCTTGATTTCCATGTTTGCACCGGTCTTACACCTTGGACATCCTTTCACATCCCGCAATACCAAATTTGGTGTATGTGAAGCCAGCGAAAGGACCGCGAGTGCATCATGAGCGTGGCATGTAGCCATGTTTTTACATGACACGCGTGTTACAATTTCAAGGTGAAGGCGTGTCACTTGTGTTCGCCATGCAGTCATGTCATACTGTACCAGTTTTGCGATATGCCATGTGAACGAAAACACAGCAGGAGCAGCAAGACCATGACAAATGTGCCCTGACTATTATGTTACGACTAGTCACTTATGCACTTTCTATCGTCATATTATGCCATACCAATTTTGGTATAGATGTGATTATCCAAACGGCCAGGAGAGCTAAAAGTCGTAGGCAGCTAGATAGAAAAGTAGATAGATAGAAGGATAAATAGATAGGTAGATAGATAGATAGATAGATAGATAATTAGATAGATAGATAGATAGATACCGCCAAACTCGCCAAAATTCGCTAAGGAATGCTTCGCACATATACAAACTTTCGCCATTGTCAGTCGAACACATGATCTCGCGATCCATGAAAATATATGCACGGAACGCTATCCACTGGAAGGCGCTCACAAACTCGTCTTTAGTGTTTCACAGCTTCCTCCCGCAGTGCCCTTGGTCGCGTTCCCCGCCGCGGCGGTCTAGTGGCTAAGGAGCTCGGCTGCTGACCTGCAGTTTGCGGGATCGAATCCCGGTGGCGGCTGCCATTTTGATGGAGGCGAAAATGCTGTAGGCCCATGTGCTCTGATTTGGGTGCATGCTAAAAAAACCCATTTGGCCAAAATTTCCGAATCGCTTCGCTAGGGTGTCTGCCAAAATCGTATTATGGCTTTGGGACGTTAAACCACGCATATCAATCAATCAATCATCACCGCTCTTAGTCATGGGGTGTTGTCGCCCTCCAGGAGTGATAACATGAACTAGTTCATCATGGCCGCAGCTTCGTAGCTCATGCAACGCGTCAAATCTATGCGTCCTTCCAACGCCTCCTAGGAAAACTATGCGTGGAACTTCACTCTCAGAACTTAATCTTGGAGGCCATGCTTCTTGCCTTGATTGATTGATATGTGGGGTTAACGTCCCAAAACCACCATATGAATATGAGAGACGCCGTAGTGGAGGGCTCCAGAAATTTAGACCACCGGAGGTTCTTTAACGTGCGTCCAAATCTGAGCACACGGGCCTACAACATTTCCGCCTCCATCGGAAATGCAGCCGCAGCAGCCGGGATTTGATCCCGAGACCTGCGGGTCAGCAGCCGAGTACCTTAGCCACTACACCACCGCGGCGGGGCGCTTCTTGCAAGCCTTGTGTTACGACCGGCGGCCTTATGAGACCGCTCACCTCCGTACCGCTCGGTCACGTGACATTACCGTACCGCTCTGTCACGTGACATCATGACTGCTCAGAGGCAACTGTGAGAGCATTGCTGTCTTCTCAGGGGGCAGCCGTCAGAGACGCTTGCCTTCGTACTCAATGACGAGAGTGAAACCAGAGGGTATACAGCAGCGCGTTCGCGGCTCACATTCCAGGCATAGTTTTCTGAAGAGGTGTTGGTTCTTCCCGTACGGCACAATTATAATCGGGCAACTGCCGTATTTTTAAATGTCTTAAGGAAGCACGAGGTGGCGACCTTAGACCAATCGTTGACCTCATTTTCACAAAAGTGGTTGAGCATTTTTCCGTATTTTTTCACCCAAAAGGCGAAAGAATAATTGTGCGTTGTTGAACAAAAAAAAATTCGCAGCGTGCGCGTTAACTGAAAGCCGAATTCTCCTGACTCTCGTTCCCCATTAGCAGCCATTGGCATGTACATTGAGCACTATCTCATAAGAAAGGGTTGATACGTTACACTCGCTCGGCGTAACCTTCTTGGTTTCAGAAAGGTTTAGCGAGCTTTGGGCCGCAGCGCTATTAGTAGAGGGAACTAGTATATACCATGAACTCGAGGTACATAAAGGTAGGAAGTAGACACGAAGCGCAAGCCGTAATAAAGTGAGTGTGTGCCAACTCTCGTTTAGTCCTTGGAACGTCTGCTGAATGGTGGTGCTTCTATTTGGAAAATATATCATGAAAAGATGTGAGATGGTGGTACTTGGAGTGTTGAATAGATGGACGAACGGACACACAGACAGATGCATGGATGGACGCACGGATGGCTGCACGGACGAATGGACACATGGACGGACGCAGGGGTGAATGCATGGACGAACGCAGGGATGGTCGCACAGATGGACGTGTGGACGCACGAACAGACACATGCACGGACGGGCGGATGGACGTACAGACGGTCACACAGGCGGACGCATGGACGGATGGAAGCAAGAACGAATGAACGGCTGGATGCTTCGCCCCACTATCCATCATTCACTCCGTGGATATGGTGCCATTTTTTTTGTTCTAGTAACACCTGCCGGAAACTGCCCACAGGCACTCGCACAGTCTTAAGTGTGCGTCCTTCACCACGCTGTTTTGTTTCTTTCCATAGCCCTAACAATGTTTGTAAACAGTGCTAGGCTCTGGCGACATACGGAGCAGCTTGTGACGTCGTGCTACAAACGCCTCAGAGTGTCGCCAAGCTGCAAAGCTGGATCCGAGTTTAGAGGCAGCTTTGCAGCTGCTGTGTCATGCAGTAGTCTTGTGATCATGGCGAGCATCAAGCTGGGCGGAGCATACGCGTCAAGGCTTCACTACAAATGCCTCAATATGTCGACGGTGTCTACAGCTCTTTACAAACATGGGATAGGTTGATATGAGGACACACTTGAATCTCTAAAAAAGAAGCCGAAGAATCAGCCCGGTGGTCAGGAATCCCTTCAAAGGGGGAAGTGTGTCGAGAAAAGGGGCGGTGTATTGTAAGCGTTCTGCTGGGGGTGGTATGAAACAGAGGGATAAAAGGTAGACACACGAGATTAGTTGAGGTCATTCTGCAGTAAAGGCTTGAGAATAGCCACAGAATGTGCATAGAGCAGTCGAGCCCCGTTCTATCACTAAACGGATAAAAAACAATTTCTTGGATTACGTAAATTCTAGTGAAACGTAGGTGCTTGACTGAATGCAGGAACAGCGCCACCTAGAAGTAGTTACTTCGTAACTATGAAAGCAAAAAAAAACAAGGACAGAAAAGAGCGCTGACTTTCAACAAAGATTTAATATCGGAGTGGTTTCTACCAACTTGCCCAAGCTTCCTCGCTTCGTAAGTGCTTGAACGCAGATAATCAATGTAGTCCTGTTTTGAGCCTGGCTTACTCCAATCTCGTGCTATTCATGTCGAAAAACCCCGAACGGCTCACCAAATTGTGACGGCAACGTACACTCAGAACATTACCACAAATAAATTCTTAATGTCATCTCGGTCTGTAATCTCAAAGTTTGAATGAAATGCCGGACAATAGTCATGTTGAGCTGTATAATTTGTATATGTCTTCATGCGTCAAAAGAATTTTCCATTGTCTCGGCTCGCCTGTTGGCTGTTTGCTATCTCGCATCCTTTTGTTCTGTCTCTCTCACGTTCTATATAGAACGCTTACAAAACAGCCCCCAAGGGAGGTGGTCTTTTGCTGCACTTAGAAGTGTAAACAAAAGACCTCTTGCGTCATAGTCGACCTATATGACCTGATAGTGCGATCTTGATTAAAGGGACACTAAAGTCTAATAAAAATTTATGTCAGAGTGAAAGCTCAATGTATAACATCTAAAACGACAATATTGCTACGATACTGAGGGGACGCGTGGTAGAAGAGAAGAACGAGGTTGGCACGAGCGGTGATCTGCCAGATCCCTGGACTCTCGCATACATCATCTCTTGTAAATAAAAGCATCTCACCGTAACAATATTGGTGGAAAGTGTGGAGTACAGTGGAGCGATCCCAGGCGAACGATCATGAACGCGCTACCTCAAGAACTACGCCGAAGCCACCGAATGGCTGTTCTATATCCGCTCGTGCCAGCCTCGTTCTCCTCTTCTTCCACGCGTCCCCTCAGTATCGTGGCAATATTGATACAAGCCATTATTAACATACGAATGCACCAAAAAGGCGATGAAAATGACAATAAACAAACGCTAGTGTGTGGTTGCCACTCCACCATCTTGGTTCAAGGACACTGTGTACTCCGTCTACAATCGGTAAATATATTTCTACCCTCTGCCTACTCTCACGTCGTGGCATTTTGGTGAAGGTGCGGGTTGCGAGTAGACTTGTACGGCCGCTACTTTTCGGTCATCACGAATCACCACGCCCTGTGCTGGTTGTCCTCCCTCAAAGATCCTTCCGGACGCCTGGGTTGTTGGGCTTTAAAGCTACAGGAATATAGCTTTGACGTGAGTTACAGGTCTGGCTGAATGCACCACGATGCCGACTGTCTGTGTCGCCATCCCGTCGGTCCCCTTGACTTGTCAGCGCATGATTCTGATGCTTGTGTCTTCGCCATTTCTGATTTCACGGACATAAGTAGGGAACAACTCAGTAATGCCAATTTGCGGTCTATTATACGCAGTCTACCTTCTGACACCTCGGATCCTTCCCTCCGCCTGTGTACGCTTCATGACGGAATTCTCTACCGGCGCCACACAAGCACCGAAGGCCCAAAACTTCTGGTGGTTCCGACAACGCTCCGTTCCACTGTGCTCGAAAAACTTCGTAATGCGCCGACTGCTGGACATCTCGGAGCAGCCCGCACGTGTCACCGCGTACGGCGTCGACTCTTTTGGCCCGGCCTTTACCGCTCTGTGCGCCGATACGTTGCATCTTGTGAGTCTTGCCAGTGCCGGAAGCATCCTTCATTGGCACCACCAGGCCCACTTCAGCCTATCGACATTCCAACAGACCCGTTCTACCGCATCGGCCTCGATCTCGTTGGATCATTTTTTCCAACGTCTCTGAGTGGGAATAAGTGGGTAGTGTTGGTTACAGACTATGCGACACGCTTTGCCATCACGCAAGCTCTACCAACAAGCTGTGCCACTGATGTCGCGGACTTTATGCTTCATGACGTTATTCTCCACCATGAAGCACCGCATCAACTGCTGACCGACCATGGTCGTTTATTTCTCTCCAAGGTCGTGGATGACATTCTCCATAAACTCACGACGGCATACCAGCCGCAAACAAATGGACTCACTGAGCGCCTTAACCGCACACTGACGACAATGCTATTCATGTATGTCTCCGCAGATCGTCGTGATTGATTTGTCACTTTGCCTTACGTGATGTTTGCCTACAACTCGTCATGACATGACACCGCTGGCTTTTCTACCTTCTATGTCTTGTACGGCCGTCACCCCACTTTGCCTTTTGACACTCTTCTGCCGTCGCATACTGATACTCCTACCGAGTACGCTCGCGATGCAACTACTCGGGCTCAAGCGGCCCGCCCGATTGCCCGCGATCGCCTTTCTGCCTCGCAGCTCTCTCGAAGGGATCACTACGAGAGCCGTTACAGGGCTGTCTCTTACTCCCCAGGATCATTGGTCTTGCTCTAGACTACATACCGTCACGTTGGCCTGTCCTCGAAGTTCCTCGCTCGCTACAACGGGCCCTACAAAGTCTTGCGCCAACTGACTGAGGTCACCTCTGAGATCACCCCCTTGGACACTCCATCCTCATCTTCTTTGCCATCCACTGATATTGTACATGTCTCCCGCCTTAAGCCATACTTCTCTGCACAGGATCGCACTAATACTTAAGCGCCGAGACGGTGCTTTCACCGGTGGCGGCTACATGAAACTAGTCATCATTAACATCAACAAATGCACCATAAAGGCGATGAAGATGACGATTTAACAAAAGCTCGTGTGTAATTGCCACTCCGCCATCTTGGTTCTTACGTGGCTCAACATGGTTCCTACGCGGCTTCCTACGTGGCTCATCGGAGATCGGCTCAACGTCGAGTGGCAGGATCCTTTTAGCTAAAATTTGGTTTGCTTTTCATTCCTCGTATTTCTTGTTAGTTTCTCTCAACTGAAACGTTGTTGCAGCCCTTTGGAGGTCAGGCAAGTCACAATATTCTGATGTCTTTCTCATCACCCGGCCAAGGGCACTCGTCTTGGCTGGCCTCACTACCGGTCAAGGATTGGTCGCTCGATACCTTGCTACACAGTTGAGATAGCTACGTCCCTGTGGCTCTGGTTCGTACAAATGGGGGTTCCATTCCAATGAAGAATCCGAAGGTGATACAAGTGGAGCTTCAGAAAGCCTCATCGCTTTTCCAGAAGATTACTGAGGCCCGCCAGTTCGGCCAAGGGGTATCCTGTGCTGCTCTGCAGATTAGGATTGCGTGCGAGAGCTTCTTATTTGCTCTGAATTTGCTGCACAGCCGGTGAGCCTTGTTATTCCAGCTCATCTTGCATGTACGAAGGGCATACTCTGTGGGGTGGATACGAGTCTGGCACCTCAAGAAATTCTTGACTTATTTGCTGTAGCTGCGGCAGTTTCAGTCTATCGATGCACCCGAACGACTGATAAAACAAAATCGCCTACTGAATCAGTTATAGTAACTTTTGCAGGAAGAGTTAGGCCAACAGAAATTAAGTCATTGCCACTAATCTACAAAGTAGAACCACTTTCCCCGAAACCTTTGCAGTGCTCAAAATGTTTGCAATTCGGCCACAGCATGAAAGAATGCAGATCACAGGCTATATGTCGTCTGTGCGGAGAGAGTCATGACAGCTGCGATTGCAAATCTGGGCCCGAATTCACAAAGCTTTCTCTTTGGCTACGCATTTTCTTAGCCAAAAATTCTCTTATCTGGAGGGATTACTATAGCGCGGGTATGAATTTAACTTATTCGGCACTTAAGAGGGCAAGGAGGACACACGATAGCCGATGAAACGACAAGGAAAGAAAGTAGTGTGTGCCGATAATATCAAGGTAGCACGCAAAGCGTCTAGCATCGAGAGTATACGATGATAGCCAATGATTTGCTGCATCTAAGTTTCAGTTCCGCGAGCTTCTGCTACAGCGCTTACGGGATGCCGCGTACGTTGTGATAGACGTTTTGCTGGGCTGTGCAAAGCGAAGCACTCGCCTTTAATCAACGACTGTCGCTAAAAAAATAATTGCTCGATGGCCTTAAGCCACAGAGCAATCCATGCACTATTTCGCCAAGTACAAGTAAACAACACTCCAGGTGCACCACATAAAAAAACCACACTAAATCAATGCATGCAATGTTTGAAAACGTGCCTCCAATGTCTTCCCCTATTTACCGCGACAAGTTACCTTACATTTCATTGAAGCTGCGCTGCTACTGAACTAATTCGGTGCGATCTAGCACGGTACAGTGGTGAACGTAAGGGTGTTTTGTACCTATAGTGAAAGGTAGCCTTTGTTACAATATTCTTATTACAAAACACATGAGCGACTTTGGTGCCTGCAGACAAATTGTGCGGAAATAGATAACAGCAGTAATCAAATGAAATTGTGAGTGCGATTTCGCTGGTTCCATGCACCGCAGCATTTTTATAAAGCCGGAGTGCGAGAACGTGCATACGCTTACGCTTAGGTATATGTATACGTAAAATGAAGGAGACTCGTCAGGAGGTGTCTCAGTGCTAATGCTTTTCACAAAACACGGTGCAAATATTTCGTCCAGCGTTGTTTGAGTGCGCAAACAAAGCAAGGGACGTGGATACGAGTCTCGAGGTCGAGAGACGTTATCACACGTGCGAAAAGGATGAAAAGAGAAAGAGAGAGAGACTCTCGTTTTGGCTTCGCGAAAGCTTGAAATTGATAGATAATAAAGACAATTTTCTGGCCCAGCAGACGTCAGGGAAAGTCTTCGAAAAGCAGCGTCAGATGCTCGGAGAGCATAAAAAAGTGGAGTACGCGTTATATGGGAGTGACAGCAACTCAGAAAGCGAGATGAAGTGTGACTCTCCTTAGATGTGAGAATCAATGCTAATTAAGAGAGTTGAGTTAATGAGCCGAAACTTTTCTAAATAACGATAATGGAAGCAAACTTAGCATTCATCAAGTGAAAGTGACACTAGTGACAGTGAACTCATAATAGTTGATTAGCGTTGTCACAGGCCGATATATAGTTTTATTTTCTTATTTATATTTGGCAAACTATGAGAAGGTAGCCTACGTTAGAGCCGGCTATCCCAACGTCATGACAGTAATGTACAAGAATAAATAGCACACGGTTACACAGTCACACGTGGCGGTTTCTATCTTCTTGTAACCTTGGGCAAACGCATTCCAACTATTTTTTTATATTTTTTACAAAGTTTCACCGGACGTTTTTGCATTTGGCTTCATTCGAAGGAATGACGATATATCAGCAATAGGGCGAATGCAAGCACTGCTGCAGTGAACGAGTGGTTACAGCGCTCAACAACAATCTAGAAGGTACTTGGTTCGATTCGCAAAATCACTGAGCACTGTTTTTTTAAAGAGGTTGCCCGGCCTGACATTATGCGTGGTGGCGGGTACTAATTTTTTGAGAAGTAGACTTTCGCACTTGCTTCTTTCACGCCCTTTTGACCCAAAAGCGCTGTACTGTGCTCCTTCAAAAATTAAACAATTCAGGGTTCATAATTTTCTCCTCCATCTTCTCTTATCTCAAACGTGTCCAGTGCTGAAATACCAATATAATACCTGGTATATTACTTTTCACGTGTTTGGATATTCGACCAGCAATCAGTCTTCACGGTGTTTTGAAGAAAATCTACACATGCAGTGAGCTAACTGCTTGTAGCCAAATTGACTGCCTTTGTAGGGACACGCTTTCGTGCTAATTTGGTGGGCATCATCACATGCAGCAAGACCAAAGAGCACGGACAGTTAGAGCTGACGCAAACAGAGTGATTAGTTTGTGTCTTCTCTCCCGCTATTTGTCATGCTGCACGCTTCAGTGTAATGTCGCTGTGAATGGTTAAAATGAACTATAGCAGTTAATCGAGTTCTGCTGAGAGGGTCCCCTATTGTCCAGAATGGAACAGAACAATGGCAATTTGATTTGTGTGATAAAGAGATACCCTGCTTTTGGTTATAGAATAAATTTCAAAACTGACGTTTATTTTTTATTAACAACAGATCCGGTGCAGATGAAAGGTACATGAACAAAATTCGTGTATTCAGCTTGACTAAGTTTGTGACCTTAATTGTAATTGCGAACCGGTATCACAGTATGCATAAATATCACACACATATACAGCCACGGGTGATAGCTTGCTTTTTCTGATTAAAATTGAAAGGTTGAAATTGACATAGTCAACCAACGCAATGTGTACGAGATATGCCATGTAGAGTAGCTATGCTCTAAACTAATCTTCGCAGGTTCGTTCCATTTTACCCAATTTCTTGCCCATGACTGTAGGTTGGTAAATAAAACAACTTCTTCGAACAAACATACTCTGTTTAAGGTTACATTTATTTTTATGCAGTACAAAACAAATTGAAATGTATAATGGCTCAAAAGAGAAATAACTAGAAACAAATTCAGCCAAATCATTACCAAACTTACTCACCAATGATAAACAGATTCTCATTTAAAAGATACATAAATACATACATGCATACATACATACATACATACATACATACATACATACATACATACATACATACATACATACATATACGCACACACACATATATACATATGTACACCCATACATACATACATATCCTCAGGTGTAAATATAAAAATGAATGGCTATGAAACAACAATTCTAATACACTCATTTTGAATATACTACTGAAAGTAACTTACGAAAGAAATCCACCGGCACTGTTATGTCTTAACACGGTGTTTCTCGAACCATCTCGCAAAAGCTTGTTGCATAGTTTTCCGCTGCTGCCCAGTGACAAGCAGTTTTTATAAAAAAACACAAGAATAAAGCCCTTGACAATGTCATGCTAAAAAAGGGCTGTGCATCAATATTTTGTACATGTCTGCAATATCACTCTGTGTATTTTATAGCTTGGCTCATTCACAACCCACTAACAAAGCATGTTACGACACTTGGGCTGAAAATTGGCACAGCACGAGTAAATTCCAGACAGTACATGAATAATACATTTATAAGCTACTAAGCTTCTTGGTGCAAACAGTGTTTATATTGACAGCTATAGGTGCCATTTCGTTTCCCCAAAACACTTCTCAAAAGTAGAATCAACCTTATTTAGCTAAAAGTTTCTATTGTGGCGCGTCGTGATGGCTCAACGGTGGAAATGACTCTTTCGGCCAAGAAAACAAAGACCAATTATTTTTCCAGTTCATAAATTCACCCCATGCTAACATTGAGGCAGCTGGTAGGAGTGCTTTTGGAGAAAGGAAACCACCACATTCCCACCAGTTGTGGCCTTTGGTAGGTACTTCACTTGGACAAAAATGATAAAAACATTCCTCAAGAAGACTTCAAAGTTTGCACATCAACACAGTTCCCATACAGCTGTCTATTAGTCTGCTTGAAAAATATTGAGTCTACTGGTGGGCAAAGACTGTGCACTATGTGAGGTGATGCTCCAGTGCACTGCATGTATGTCTTGCTGCTGGCCTCAACTGCGATGTTGCTCAGCACATATGTGTAAAATAACAAGTAATACTATGCCATTGCAAAGTAATTATGTGTCATTTGCATGAAACAGGGACCACAATAAAAGAACATAACAATATTTGCCTTCACAAAGTTCAAAAAATGTAAATAAATTTCCACAGAGTTTCCACAGTTCATCTGAGGATAGTATTATTGGTTGTAAACACATTCTTACTTCCACTAACAAACTATTTTAAGATGCCAGATTGAATATTAGAGTATACCAGCACTTTTTTAGGGCTAAAAAATTGTACAGGCACCTAGAAAAACACAAGTGAATGCATGCTATAGCTACATATAAAAATAAATACTTTTATTTCCAGTCTGAGTAGAGCTGCATAGATGATAAGTCACTTGCATTACATTATGAACAAACCTATCCGAGCAAAGTATACATTTAAAGAGTTACACAGTAGATAAGTAGACTGTTGAAGGACGGACAGGCAGTGGGATAATACCCAAGCACTAAAATCTACTGTTAAGATATACTTGGAGTAGTGATGATCCTTTTCCTTCCAAATAAAATAATCTACATAGATTGACTTCCCAGAGCTTATACACTCATGGCATCATTGGTTCTATACAAATGAGTGAACACTGAAGGATTACATCGACTAAGTACATGATTACTGCATCCATGGCTTTACTTCTTGTACTACAAAGAATGCAAACACAGTTATCATTGGCGACCATGGATGCTGTGATTTCTGGCATGTAAATTTGGAGTCACGCAGGCACTTAACACACATGTTAAAAACTTCTGCTCAAAAATATTTGCCCACTAGCACTTCAGCAGCCTTTAAATTGGTGTCATTGTTTGGTATCTTCCATGCAAAATTTAAATAATTTCGAATACAAGCAAATGAACTGCTGAATAATGCACTGCTAAGAAGTTAAGCAGCAGCTGCTCCTGACATCACAATGCGCTCTTTCTGCTGTTGTAAACTTTTAGCAGAAGAACAGTCACTGGCAGTCCCTTTATACTTGTTGGTCTTCTGTGCTCTGTTCTTGATACACTGTACATGACCGTGGAGCACCGAACCCCTTGTTACTGCTGGAACTTAGAAAAATACAGATCATTGTTACAACCATGCTACATGCAAGAGTGTATAGTTGTCAATTATGTGCTCATATTTACAGATATTGTATTTTCAGAAGCCAATGACAAGCCTCAACACACACACACACACAAACAGTGAAGACTGAAAATATATTTAATAAGATACAAGCGCAAAACTACAATGTTATAGACGAAGGCATAAAACTTCTGACAGGCATAAAAAGCCAATAGAGTTCCTTCTATTTCGACATTACACTAGGTGCGAGAAGTAGACCACAAATAAGTTCACTAAGAAACACAAGTTAGACTGCATTACAACACAACAGCCAATGTTCATAACTTTAAGGCTGTCTGACATAACCCGCTTACCATACCGCATATAGGAGCAAATGGGCAGTCTAGAAGACACAAAGAACTTGTGGATTATGAGTGTGCTTGTTGCTAACATCTATTATTCTAAATAAAGAAAACCTTTCAAAAATGCACTTCATCAGAGGAAATAATCATATGCAACAAACACAACGAGCTCCTACAGGTGCCACCAACACTCACCATTATTGTCGATACCAGTGTCTTGTCGGATGGATATGCTGCGTCCTGCAGAGAACACCAAAAGTGCGCTCCATGACTTGGTTTGCATGTGTGCTAGCTGCATCACTCTGCTGCTGAAATAGGCTAGCCACAGACAGAAAAATGAGAAGCCAAGGCTTTGAAACACACTGAACGTCACCTTTAGAGATCAACAATGCATACTTAGGTCAGGTACAATTTGTAGAAAAATATATATCACTATGCAATCGTGGTGAACATGTTCGGCAGAAATACAAGCAACAGCGCTGAGAGAGAAAAAGCTACATTAGGTAAAAGATGAAGTTACTGGCCCTATGTCATCTGAGGCTTCTTCAATAGGTCTTTCTCCTTGCAAGTTGTGAACAGCCAGGCAATTTTCACCCACTTGCTATTTCCTTCCAGAGCACTTGATCCGCAGAGGGAGTCACAAGCTCGAGAGCTCAATAAGGAATCAAAGTATTTGTGCTCGTTCAAAAGCAGGACCTTTTCACCCTCAGATGATTGGAGCTTCATTCATATGTTGCAGGCTTTCAACTTTCAACATTCTCAATTATCTCACATTTTAGTTCGATAAATGTTGCATAAGAATTATGTGTGGGAATAATACAGGTATCCACTGCAAGCAATCATGCTTGGGTTTTCAATTTGTACAGAGTAAGTGGTGTTCACTTAATCGTATGTATTAATGAAAAACGTACCTTGGAGCCAGCCGTTAGGCAGTTTTGTGCCATCGAAGCTCCCAAGCAGATCTCAGTCCTTCCAGATGAGGCTGCCATGCATGCTTCCACGCCACATCCGCTGAATGATAACAGTCCCAGCAGTGACATAGGCTTGCACAGTTAGGAAGAACGTGTCCTTCCTATTTTTGTACAGGTGCTCTAAGTAATGATGAGGATTGATGTGCCAGAATGTGCAACCGATGCATCACATAACCTTAACAAACCAATCTCTGTGATCTGTGAAGAGCCAAAAACGAGATATTTACTTCTAATACTTATTTGAGGAACCTATCACTTCGTTAAAGTGACCACAATCTGCTATAATCACTTTGAAATAAACTGAAGCCTCATGTAAAATTTACGTACCGCAACATATATGTCCTACTAAAGTATAGTACTACCACAGTGGTAATCGTCTATGGAACTAATTTTCCAAAATAACATAAATTTTTAAGTGCAACCTGGCTCCTGAAAAATAAATTCACATTAACTTTCCAACTATCAAACGTGGTCAATCGACAGGCCCAACCTCATAATCAAACAAGAGCTCACTTGTATCAAATCACAAAAAAACTTTTTATGTATTTGCTCCATAATATATGTATGTATATAACAGTAGCAGTAAATTTTTCATGCTTCAACTTAGCTTAGAGAAACGTTACATCTGATGGGCTTAAAAACTTGCACACGTTATAGAACTGCGTGAATTATAGTACCGGTGAAATTTAGTTCTGCAAGGTGAACTCACTGATGGCAGCATTTAGTAGCCGTCGGTGTCACGAGGAACCAAGTACGGCCAACAGGCAAAGGGCATCTGCAGACTGGAAGCTGCCAATTACAGCAATGAAGGGCTGGCCAGGCGTGCACGTCCATTGATAAAGTGTAAGAGCTGGCCATGACCGGCTGTTGTCAAGGCTCTAGTGCCGTGCAAAACGATGGCCAAACGAATTCGGAAACCTGTAGTTAGGCAATATTGGCCTACAAGTACAACCAAAGCAAGGCACCGGTGAAATCTTTGCTTTTTCTGGGGGCTGGAGGATAACTTGACGTTCACGGGCTCTCGCTGCCACATAGAACTCTCAAGTTGTTACTGAAGAACAGTCTAGGCGCGCTTCCAAAGTAACACGATCCACAACAGAACGTAGAATCTCGCAGCTTTGGTTGATCACATCACAGCGCTAGGTCTGGGGGCCGGAAAGAAGCTTGACGTTCATGGGCTCTCGCTGCCACATAGAACTCTCAAGTTGTTACCGAAGAACAGTCTTGGCGCGCTTCCAAAGTAACACAATCCACAACAGAATGTAGCATCTCGCAGTTTTGGTTGATCACATCACAGCACTAGGACTATAGTTATCACAAAAAGGAGAAGTGACGACTTAACAAACAAAAGCACCAAGCTGCCCCACCACAACTTCGCCGGGCAAAACAGTTATCAACGCTGTCTTTCAATTTTCGGTCACATGCGAACAGCTTGTTCAAAAGTCTTGGAACGTCAACACAGCACCACTGTTCACAACAAACATCGTTTCACTCCCGAACAGTACATTGCTCTCAAGTAAATAGAAGCGTACGGGCTAACTAGTGGCGAAGCAAGAACCGAGCGCGTAGTTCATACGTTTCCGTACCTACTTGGGGTCCCACAAGTAACGTGTCAAAACGCTGTCAATCCGAAATGTCGCACAGCAACCAACTGAGAGACTGGAAAGTCAAGCCAACGAACTGTTACCGGCACACAAACACACATTGCAGGCTTCTCGAGTGTTAGTTGCCGTCGATACATCGACGCCGATCCCCGCTTGATAACCACACCGACGCACAGGCTTCGCTGCGCTTCACCGTACACCATTGCACTGCCGCAGCTTTCCGCACTGCTTACACACACCAAAAGAGCTGCTGTAATCACAACACATCCAGTCAAACGCTGAAGTAACTCGTGCGAGAAGCGTTTGCTGAAAGTCGCACCGACCGATATGCTGTTTACGACGCCATGTTGTTTTCGACAACTGCGCAGAACATAAGAGAGCTCTTAGAAAGTACTTGCACTATTTTCACGGCGTGAAAAAACTTTCTCTTATGTGTGAGGAGGGTGATATGACGAACAGGACAGGCGTGCCAGATGAAAGAATTGTTTTGGCAACGTCACGGAGTGAGCTGATGTAGAGGGTATTGCTTCACAACCAATCACAAGCTGTGCCTGTCGGCCAAGCCGTCGTCTGCTCGCGTTTGTCGTCTGCTTCGATCAGAGCATGCGACAAGGGATTTGCCTTCACAACGCTATTATTCTCAGATCAAGTGGTCGCTGCGTCGTACAAAATACATGTCAGTGGCTCGCTCTACCTTTGAATGATGTTTGTGCGCCAAGTTAAATGACTGGTAATTGACGCAGGGATGAATTCAGCCAAGATTTTCTCCAAAATCGTGATGGTTTGCATATATTCGGTGTCATACAAAGTTACTAGGGTCATTTCATTCCGATTGCTTGCCATATTATCACGGTCCATATCGGTGTCTGAACAGTGAAGGTCAAAATGCATAATTTGTTTGTAGTTCCATGCGTAATCACGCGCACCCCTAATGCGTTTTGGTTTACAAAGTACGCTTTGTTCCAGATCGTCCCAAAGTGTATCGACAGCTGTATTTCAAAGATCGCAACCACTGGACACTTAGAGCCAATGAAAGTACACTAGAGCACAAACTTTATGAACCACTCACTGAAAACTTCCTCTCATTTTTATTTCCAATAGCCTGCAAAGAATCTGCTCCCATTATCCTCTTTGGTGGTAATTTCCACCAATGAGGCAAGGGTCTCGAGTCGCACTTTTAATTGGATGAGATGGGGTGCAACGCAACACCATAACAAATAAGGTTCATCCTATGCCATGCCGCGTTAGAATGCACCGACCATTCACGTGTCACATTGGTTTTCATCCAACCACCAATCTTTACATGCGTAGTTTTATGCCATTGACGCCCAATAGAATTCTTCAATTACTGCGACTTCGAACTTATTGGACGATGGTGGTAATCAACACCATCCACTGCGTACAAGGGAAACAACACGCGAAGCTCAAAGCGCCGAAAGAAATAAAAACGCACCAGCAGTCATCAGGCAGCCCTTAATTAATAGGCGTGAATTAACTCAAAACCAGCCAGGGCACCAAAACATACCGCCGCGGCAGCAGGTTCTAAGCAGCCACATTGTTCCTAAGAGTGGTCCGGACCACTCTTAGAATTTTCTCTCAGCCATGTAGTTTTTACGCACAATTTCGCTTCGTGAATCCACTTACGAGCAATTTTCGGTGACGCAAGCAAATATAGCAACTGCATCACCATCGCTGACATGTTCCCGGGCAGTCACAGCGCGCTTTATTTTCAGCGGCCGATGTGACAACGATAGCCTCTTACGACGTTTTTTCGTTTCGTGAATCGACTTACGCAACAAAATTTATCTTGCGCAAAACTGTTTTCTTAAGTGAGTTTTGTGAATCCGGGCCCTGATGACCAGACGTGCTGCTTGTGTAATGGAGCGCACCCTGCAGACTCTGTTGAATGTGGCGCCAAAGAAAGAAAAATGGGTGTTCTAGAACTCACAGAACGCAGGCGTTGCTCTAGGAGAGAGGCGGTAGCAGAAATGCATGAAAGATCGAAAGGTTACGCAGGCATAACATCCCGGCAAACAGCGGCAACGGATGCATCGCTCGCAAAGTCGATAACTGAGGCTATTGAAAAGTCCACTGAAAAGGCAATGCAGCGTATGGCAGCTAATCTTTTTGAAGGCTTGGCTGATATGTTAACACAACAGCTGACACAAATCATTGGTACAGTTTCTGTGCAAAGTCGGCATTCGCACGCTCTGTTGATTTCAAGGGGTACAGAGGAGGAAAATCAGACAGTCAATCATAGATCTATCTCTCCGTAAGCAGGACCTTCAAAAAATAGAGTTCAGGCTGAGTCATAACCTGTGACAGATGATTAAGGAGACTTTACAGATATGGACACAGGATTTCTAAGAACTTTGAAACGTAACAAATCTCCCCCTTCTAAAATGTCTTCTCAGAACACAAAATCCAAGAAATACTTGTCAAAGAAAGACTTCTTTGAGAACCTTTCAAAATATGATTTCTTGAAAAAAGATATTCTGGATCAGGCAGTTTCTTCTGCCGGTATAGCATCAAAATAGGTTCCCTAAAAATTCTGCAGTGGAACTGCCGGTCTATTTGGTTGGCAACTAGAGATTTACAATATATTTCTTCGCAAGTTTCTCCCGACTTAATTGCCATTTAGGAAACCTGGCTTGCTAAGGGTAAAACATTTTACATGAAAAATTATCGAATAATCCGGCTGGATCGGCCGAGTAGAGGTGGCGGTCTGGCTTTTTTAATATCAACTAAATTTAGTCACAGAGACAAGACAAGATATCGTATCAGTGTATGGATACAAATTACGAAATTCTGGTGTTAGACATAACACTACCAGACTGCTCGCCTTTCTCTTTTGCAAATGTACAATTTCCTGCAGGCGTTCAAGACACGAGATGCCTCGATATCATGGTAGCTTCATGCAGAAAAGAAATAGTACTGTATGGTGATTTCAATTCACACCATGTGTCTTGGGGCTTCAAATCTGATTTATGCGGAAGACGTTTGTGGGAATGGACGCTTGATAATAACTTTTCCTGCTTGAACTCACACGTTGCTACATTTGTAAGAGGTAACTATAAATCGACTATTGATTTAACATTTTACAGCTCCGCTATATCCTCGTGGAATAAATTAGATTGTGCTACAAACAGTGACCACCTTCCATTACGTTTGAAATTAAGTTCCCGAGGTTTAGTTTGGCAGGGAAAGTTGGCTCATTCATAACATATGCTAAATTACAAAAAGACTTAAAATCTACGTTAGCTTTTCGCGAGGAAATGCAGGAAGACCTTAGGGCAATGAGTCTATGTGCGGTGTTGAAACGATCAATAAAAAATTCAACGTTTACTGTAAACTCGAACACAGGTGGATCTTTCAGCCCGTGGTGGAATCTAGAATGTGTCAGGGGGTATAGAAAGCAAAAAGCAGCTTGAAAAAAGCTGTTAATTAACCAATGCCCCAAAAATGGGAGTGACTGTAAATTCATGGCCGCCAAATTTAAGCGTCTAGTGCGCTAAGCAAAAGAAGACTATGATATGAATAAATTTATTTATATGTCTAAGTCTAAAAATAAAAATTTGCTTTTCAGGTTTTTACGTGCGAGAAAAATGATTCCACAGACAGAAAGCAGTGATTCCAACATTATGTCTCCTCGCGAACTCTCTGATTTCTTGGAAAATATTGCTAAAGGCTTGCAAACCAGGTGTACGACAATTATGCCAAAGTCCATGGTAAAATTAAGGGTAGATTGTGATTTCCAGGAGGTGTCTTTAGCTGAACTGGCGGATGTGAAGAGCAGCTTACCGCCCGCTGCTCCCGGACCTGATGGGGTGACCTCTACAATGATTAAAGTGCTATACGAAATATCCCCGCATGAAATCCGTAATATATTCAATTATTCACTGAAAAGTTCTTGGATTCCGGCAGATTGGAAGCTTTCCAAAATAATTCCGATACTTAAGAAACAGGGAATGGAGTTACACTGGATAACATAAGGCCTATTTCATTGACATCTAGCTTTGTCAAGCTTGTAGAGACAGTCTTAAATGCCCGTATAATAAACTACATCAATGAACATACAATACTAAACCCCGGACAAATTGGCTTTAGATCGGGATACTCCATTTGGTGTGCACATGTGGATTTGGAAAGTCACATACAGCTGGCTCGGCATCGCCGCGAATACTGTGCACTAGTCACTCTAGACATAGCTAAAGCGTACGACAAAGTAGAATATTCTATCCTAATCCAGCAGATGCAAGACTATCGCTTTCCAAAATATATAACAGCATGGATTACAGAGTTTGTGAAAGACCGGGAGTTTCATTGCTTCTTGGATGGATGCTCTTCTAAAAAGTATAAGCAAACACGAGGTGTACCTCAGGGCTCAGTATTAACCCGGTGTTATGCAACATATTACTAAGTTCCATTCCAACTCATCAGGATATCTTAATTTACGTATATGCAGATGATATTGCTTTCTTCGCAACAAACAGTGATCTGCACTCATTGTATCAGGCAGTACAAAATTACATGAACAGGCTAGAAGGATGGCTTGACAATATCCATATGTCCTTGAACGTCAAAAAAAGTGCGCTTCTGCCATCCTCTTTTAAGGATCGTGTCAACATTTCCCTGATGTATCGTACCGAGCTCATTCTCCAGGTCGATTTCCTTAAATACCTAGGCATCGTATATAATAGGACGCTCAATTGGAAAAGCCATATAGACGACGTTGGCTGTAAAGCGTCACGTGCCTTGGGGTGGTTACGCTAATTGAGAAACAGAAAAATAGAATTGCGTAGGAGTACATTGATAATGATTTATAAGATGTATGTGCGGCCTATTATGGTATTTGGGTGTGTAATATTTTCAGGCGGCGCGGCTTACAAGATGAGACAATTAATAATATTAGAAACAGAAGCTTTGCGCTTGTGTCTTGGACTCCCCAAATTCGTGGCAAATAATGCTTTGTATGTGGAAGCACGCCTTCCACCTTTGTTAATTCGGTTTAGAATACTTACAGTTCAAACTTTCTTAAAAAAATACAATTCGCCTCTGCGACAAGCTTCATACGTTTTTATTCAAGAACCAACCGCATTCTTTGAAACACAATGGTCTAGACTACACTCCCCTCAGATTAGGTTCGTACAAGCGTTGCTAGAGCCTCTCAAGGTAATTATTTATCAGATTGGCATAATGAAGACGCCTAATTCAAAACTTGAAATTAAATTTGATGATATTTTACTCTCTAATGCGAAACAACTGCCCCTTCAATATTTAAATACTCGGTTAAAAGATTACTTGACTCATCTGTCCATAGACAACATTATTGCGACGGATGCATCCGTATTGAACAAAAAGGCTGGAATAGGCATCTTTTGTACTTCTCTCGAC
Organism: Rhipicephalus microplus; assembly: GCF_043290135.1. Lineage (NCBI taxonomy): Eukaryota > Metazoa > Arthropoda > Arachnida > Ixodida > Ixodidae > Rhipicephalus > Rhipicephalus microplus. The sequence continues at coordinate 17,955,006 of NW_027464588.1, forward strand.
TGGTCTTTTTCAGTTCGATTACCTGATTACACGCCTATATTCATCGCTGAATTATTTGCTATAATTCTAGCGCTTCGTAAACTTCCTGAAACGAATCAGAAGCGGTCATACTTACCGATTCTCTCTCAGTATGCACTGCACTATCTACAGCAAAAAATTTGACATTATTGAGTATGATTAGCAGTTTATACCAGAAAACCTGAAAAAAATTCACTTGCTATGGATACCTGGCCACTGCGGAATTTATCCAAATGAGATGGCAGACTCGTTAGCCAAAGCATCTTTAAGCGGACCACTCTTACCTATTTTACCTGATTTCGCCTACGTAACAGCACTCAGATATAGAAATTCTTGTTTGCACAAAGACATAGAAAAATTGTCATTGGATAAACTTAGAGACTTATAGAAAAATTGTCATTGGATAAAGTCAGAGACTTCGTACATCTAAGATATTGCTGGAACAAACAGTGGTGTGTATCTCGGCAGTTAGAAATTACAATCACCAGATTACGATGCAGAATTCCGCATCTGAATTACTAGCTACATAAAGCTGGACTAACAACATCTCCGTTGTGTCTGTTTTGCAAGGAATCGGAATCAATAGATCATTTCTTTTTATCCTGTCAAGGTTATGCTTATCAAAGGAAAAGATACCTGGTCGAACCTATAGAGAAGCTAGGTTTAAAAATAACCGTCGAACAAATTTTATCCTTCGAAGGGACTACATTAGGTTATAGCCACAGGGAAGTTTTCTCTGCTGTGTGCGAGTACATAAGGGCAACAAAGAGATTACCCTGTTAGCTTATTGTTATTATCTACGGCTACGAGACTACCTGAATGCCTGAATTAGTACACTTGATGATCCTGCCGCCCGGTTCTTGGCCGATCCCCCTTTGTGGGCAAGTGCCAGCAAAGCTGAAGGTTCATCATCATCATCATCATCATCATCATCTTGGTTCAAGGGCACTGTGTACTCCTACAATTGGTAAATATATTTCTACCCTCTGCCTACTCTCAACCCGTGACAATATTATCAACAACAGTGCCCTACTCAACGAGAAATTAGGCAAATGCACAATAACACCAGTGCTACAGTAGGACATTTTTAAAATGATCGCGGTGACATCAGATGGACTGCCTACAATTATTCACTAGTAATCGATCGACCTGCCGTAAATAAAGAGCATTCCGTGCATCAAGAGACGCAATAACATGCAGCTGGTTCGTTTCTCTTTGATTCATGAAAAAAAAGAACGGCCGGACGTTACTATGGGAAATGGCGCGAATGGTTCAAAAATTGAACTTTCGCATGGTTACATGGGACAGGTGATGCGATCTAGCGGGGCGTAGTTTTTTTCATTTATAGATACTGCAGGCCCTTCTCGGGCCCGTGCAGGAGTGAAAACAAAGAAGTACATTGGCAGAAATTCGACATACAACTTGAACAGTCATCAGTGTTGCTTGAAGTAATGTGAAACCGTACAACTCACACAAGGGGAAGCGTAAATATGCTTACACAATCGCGTGTAAGCATACGATACAGTATGCATACGGTAAAAGAACACAATGATAATGTCTTCCAATTTTGAAACGACACTTTAACCAAAGCTTATATTACAAAAAGCTGAGAAAACACCTCTAATGACACAGAGTTGATCGTCTCTTCAGGTAAAATATTCCAATAAGAAATTGTTCGAAAAAACAATCAAAACTTATGCTAATATATGTGGCTAATCGGTTGCCTAATAGTCTTACTGTGATGAATCCTCGCTGATCGTTTGAAAGGTTTCCGCCACATATTGAAGTGACCGTAGTAAAGCTGATAGAGGAATTTTAGTCTAGTTATAACCCTACGTAGCTCGAGTGTTTGAAGATTTGCCCTATTACGTAAAGTGGTTACACTCGAGTGACGCGAATAAACAGAATAAATGAAGCGCGAAGCTAAATTTTGAACTCTTTCAATTTTACTTATTAAGTATTGTTGGTAAGGGCTCCAAACGACATCTGCATACTCCAACTTATGTCGTACTAGTGCCTTATAAGCGTTTAATTTCACAGCAGGAAGAGTACTGCGCAACTCTGTTTTTAAAATGCCTATTTCTTAAGTGCACCCTGACAAATGTTATCAATGTGTTTTTCAACTGAGGTTGCTTGTAAGTGTGACGCCTAAATATTTCACCTAATCGGATCTGTTTATCGTAGTATTACCTAAAGACTAAGTAAGGCCGAGAGGCCTCTTTTGTTGCTGAATGTAATATAAGTTGTCCTAGTAGCATTTATTCTTAAACCCCACTTTGTGCACCATGTCTAAATAGAGTGCAAATCATTGTTTAATTTAATTTTGTCATCTAGGGTTTAAATAGCTTTGTATACCACACAGTCGTCCACAAATAATTAACTAAGATTAGGGGTTCAACAGTAACATAAATATCATTTATATATACTAAAAAGTTTAGAGGGCCTAGTACAGAGCCCTGCGGGACTCCAGAGCACACATCTAACTCTTCAGCGGTACACTCAATGGCAGCACACTGTGTTCTATTTCTTAAGTAACATACTACCAATGCGACTACTTTTTGTTATACGCCAATTGAGAGAAGTTTAGTAATCAGATCGGGATGAAGAATACATCGAACGCCTTTGACAAATTTAGAAATATGGCGTCTGTTTGACCATTAGTATTTATTGTACTAATTAGGTCATCACTTATTTCAGATAGTTGGGCAGCAGTTGACAAACCAGATCTAAATACATGCTGTTCGGAATAATGCAAATTGCTATATTCGAGGTAAGTAATGATGGCCATACAGATAATATGCTCGAAAAGTTTACAAGTACTCGTTAAGAAAACTGGTCTGTAGTTGCTAACTTTTAGAGAAGAGCCAGACTTATGCAGGAGAATAATTTTTGCCTACCGCCAATAATCAGGAATAGTCGAAGCGCGTGGGAAATAACGTAACCTTGATGCAGATATTTAGTTGAAACAAAAGATATTTAGTTAAAACAAAAGCGTTTGCAATCTCTAAGCCAATGACGGTAAATTGATCAATGACCTTTGTTGCAGCTGTGGTTCCCGCTGCTTTCGGTATGCTGCTACTAGCGCACTAAAGACGAGCAACGTTGTGCACGGCAACAGTGACGTGAGATGGTCCGGTCGGTGAGATGGTCCGGTCAGTGACGTGAGATGGTCAGGGTAATTTGAAGTGTGCTAACCCGAGGTGTAGCACTAAAACGTGATGTTATTTCAAAATAGGCCCTTCCTTGGCACGAAAGTAACACTACGAGGTTTCTAGGCCAGCATTTCAACAATCAACGTCGACCTAATAGTTGCATTTAGTGTCCCATTATGCTTAAGCTCTCCGAAAGAGTGGACGGTTATATACAATACACATGTTTAAATTGATTCGACTGGCTAGCAGCTTCCTTTTCATTGGTGTGCAAAAATTACTTGCGTACACTGTAGGAATAATTCCATTTGTGAAGCTGCTTTCTCGATCCTGAAGCGATGCCTCACGTCAGACACTGTAACACTGCTACTGACGCCAACTGAAAAAAATAAAAACAATACTAATAGTGCGTCACGGAGTTCATAGTGTTCTATGCGAGTAGGCGGAGACGTCAAGCTCAGAGTGTTTCTTTCTAATTAATTTCAGAAGAACAAGTGAAGTGGTTTTCGTGTCAGGCCTTCCTTTTACGCCCTAAAACCGTGAACAAAGTTCTAAAAATTAGGTTTTTTTAACAACCGTAATGACATTTATTTTGAGCACAGCCGGGAAGCTTGTTAAAGTGCTTATCTGTGCAAATCTTTTAGGTTATTTGCACTAAATTTTTTTTGCACATCGCAGATTTTAGTAGACAATACACACGCATCTTTTGTCAAATTTTTACCTACAAATATCCAACACCACACAACAAATTAGACAAATAACAGGCCGTAGCTCTGAGGTTATTACAAACAAATACTTACGCCAGCCTGGTGATCCCACGCCTGTGTTATCCTCATCTATACCCGACGGCCGCGTGTAAAGCGTGCGGGGAAAGAGCCACACTGCAGCACATGCTTGGGAAGTGGGCTGAAAATGTTAACGTCACTGCTGCCACTCACTTCACGACGCATGTCAGGCAGGGACGAAATCCGAGGCCAATTGCTGCAGCCACCACCGCGCGATGGCAGGGGATGGCCTCCACCGCGGCTGCGGTCACTGTTGCCGATCGGTGGCGTCAGTTTCGCTGCCGCTGGGAGGCGGTCCTCACAAGCGACGAGCTGGCCGACCAGCTTTGGGCCGTCCGGCAAGCTGAAGATGCCGCCCGGGTGCAAGGACTTCAAGCGGTCACCTGAGGTACTGCCATCGTAATCATCGGAGAGTGGGAAGAGACAGGGGTTTATCCCTCCTTCCCCACCTCGCCCGGTAAAACTGCTCGACTTTAAATAAAGTATATTCATTCATTCAACTACAAGCAAGAGTTGTGCCAGTTATAGCACCACAATAACTTGTATTTCCAAATGGTAAATCTTACAACGCTCCTTGCATGGGACATACTAAAACAGTAAAGAGTGTGCATAAATGAACGAAGACAATCAATGAATCATGGGCTGTGCAGATATTGACGTGCAGACAGGAAATGTGCGTACAAAGGTATTGTTTATTCTATCTTAATGAAATGTCTCTGCACAAAGACAACGTATATGGGAATGCTTTGACTTCATTCATCGCTCTTGGTTTATTAGACACGCCTCTTATGAAATATAAACATGCAATGTATGTTAAAACTAGTGGCAGGCTATTTACCCTATTATTGCGGTAAACTTAGTGTTGCTACGGACATTCACCTTTCTTTGCCGACCGAAAGGCGTCTTCCGTATCGAGTCTCTCAATTGCCAGGCTGAGGTGTGGTGCTCTGCTAGAAGAGTCAGCCAACTCGTGGTTGCCTGTATTACCAGCCATTGGCGGTTGATTCTCTCCATCGTCGCTGGCGTTCAGGTTGACTCGGTCGAGCACTTATCACAGAAGCTTCTCTTCTGCAGATGAGCCGGCATGGTCGTACACGACTCCTGTGCACAAAACAACCATAATAATGGTTGGGGCTTTACGTTCAAAGATCACATTGTTATTATCAGGAACGCCATAGCGAAGGAATTCTATGAATTTTGTCCATCTTGAATGTTTTACCATGCACATATATTGAAGTACATATATTGAAGGGGTGCGGCGATGGCGTAGTGGTTAGAGCATCCACCTCACATGCAAGAGTTCCGTGGTTCCAATCCCGTTGCCGCGCAGTTCCCAACCGGAAAAAAATCCGCGTGTTAATGAAACTGCAATTAGAGGCCTGGGGTGTGGCCTCACCGGTAACCACCGCCGGGAACGCACTCCCTCACCAGAGAAGGATTGGCCACCCTGGTGCAGTATCTGGCCACTACCTCCCACATGCATACGTCAAATAACTCACGGCCCTCAGTTCCCAGCAGCGGCGAAGCAACTGACCATGGCGGCGGTCAGTTCTGCAACGCAGCAGAGGGTGCTAAGACTCTCTGGACAACAGGCCGCCTTTGGAACCTGAACTTGGCAACGTTTAACGCTAGAACCTTATCTAGCGAGGGAAGTCTAGCTTTACTATTTGAGGAGCTAGAGGGTGTTAAATGGGATATAATAGGGCTCAGTGAGGTTAGGAGGACAAATGAGGCCTAAATTGTGCTTAATAGACGTAAAGTACGCGATTAATAGACGTAAAGTATGCGATGTAAGAAGGTATAACGTGGAGAGAATTGAACGCGCTCTGAAAAACGGAGTAAGCGTCAAAGCAGTGAAGAGGAAACTTGGGATAGGCAAAAGTCGGAAGTATGCTATAAGGGACAAAGAAGGCAAAATAACTACCAATATGGATAGGATAGTTAAAATAGTGGAGGAGTTTTACAGAGATCTGTACAGTAGCCGAGACAACCCCGACCTTAATACTATAAGAACTAGCAGTAACCCAGATGAAACCTCATCAGTAATAGTTGAAGAAGTCAGAAAAGCTTTGGAGAGCATGCAAAGAGGCAAAGCTGCTGGTGAGGGCATGTCCTTTGCTATCGGGGCTTGGCAGACAGAAGAAAACTGGGAGTGGGGTTCTTAATTCACAGAAACATAGCTGGCAACATAGAGGAATACTATAGCATTAATGAAAGGGTGGTCGGTATTGTAATTAAACTGAATAAAAGATACAAGATGAAGGTAGTACAGGCTTACGCGCCTACATCCAGCCTTGATGACGCTTCAGTTGAAAGCTTCTATGAAGACGTGGAATCGGCAATGAGTAAGGTAAAAATATAGTATACTATAGTGATGGGCGACTTTAATGCAAAGGTAGGAAAGAAGCAGGCTGGAGACCAGGCAGTAGGAGATTATGGCATCGGCACTAGAAACGCCAGAGGTGAGCTACTAGTAGAATTTGCAGCACGCAATAATATGCGGACTTTGAATACTTTCTACCGAAAACGAGAAAACCGCAAGTGGACATGGAGGAGCCCTAATGGCGAAAATAGGAACGAAATACACTTTATAATGACTGCACACCCAGGAATCGTGCAGGATGTGGAAGTCGTAGGCAAGGTACGATGCAGTGACCACAGAATGGTACGGTCTCGAATTCGCCTAGACTTGAAGAAAAAACGACAGAAACTGCTACGCAAAAAGCCAATCAATGAGCTGGCACTGAGAGAGAAAGTACAGGAATTCAGTCTCGCTTCAGAACAGGTATTCGGCTCTTAGTGAAGAAACCAACCTTAGCATAGATACAATGAATGATATTCTGACGAGTATCATTACGGAGTGTGCAGTGGAAGATGGAGGCAGGATAGTTAGACAGGACACTGGCAAGCTTTCTCAGGAAACGAAGAACCTAATTAAGAAGCGTCAAAGCATGAAAGTGTCAAGTACAACAGACAAAATAGAACTGGCAGAGCTTTCGAAGTTGATTAATAAACGTAAAGTATGCGATGTAAGACGGTATAACATGGAGAGAATTGAACGCGCTCTCAAAACCGGAGTAAGCGTCAAAGCAGTGAAGAGGAAACTTGGGATAGGCAAATGTCGGAAGTATGCACTAAGGGACAAAGAAGGCAAAATAACTACCAATATGGATAGGATAGTTAAAATAGCGGAAAAGCCTTACAGAGATCTGTACAGTAGCCGAGACAACCACGACCTTAATACTATAAGAACTAGCAGTAACCCAGATGAAACCCCATCAGTAATGATAGAAGAAGTCAGAAAAGCTTTGGAGAGCATGCAAAGAGGCAAAGCTGCTGGTGAGGATCAGGTAACATCAGATGTGCTGAAAGATGGAGGACAGATTGTGTTAGAAAAACTAGCCACCCTGTTTACGAGGTGCCTCCTGATGGAAAGGGTACCAGAGTCTTCGAAGAAGGCTAACATCATCTTAATACATAAGAAAGGAGGTGGCAAGGACTTGAAGAATTACAGGCCGATCAGCTTGCTCTCTGTAGTATACAAGCTATTTACAAAGGTAAGTGCTAACAGAGTAAAGAAAACAGTAGAATTCAATCAACCAAAGGAACAAGCAGGATTTCGAACAGGCTACTCAACAATTGACCACATTCATACTATCAATCAGGTAATAGAGAAATGCTCAGAGTATAACCAACCACTATACATAGCCTTTGTAGATTACGAGAAGGCGTTTGATTCAGTAGAAATATCAGCCGTCATGCAGACACTGCGGAATCAGGGCTTAGATGAAGTATATATAAACATTCTGGAAAACATCTACAGGGGATCAACTGCTACCATAGTGCTTCATAAAGAAAGCAACATAATACCAATCAAGAGGGGTGTAAGGCAGGGGGACACAATCTCCCCAATGCTATTTACCGCGTGCTTACAGGAGGTTTTCAGAAGCCTAGAATGGGAACAGTTAGGGGTAAGAGTTAATGGAGAATACCTTAGTAACCTGCGCTTCGCCGATGACATTGCATTGCTGAGTAACTCAGGGGACGAATTGACACTCATGATTACGGAATTAGATAAGGAGAGCAGAAAGGTGGGTCTTAAAATTAATCTGCAGAAAACGAAAGTAATGTACAACAACCTCGGAAAGGAGCAGCGCTTCGAGATAGGTAATAGTGCACTTGAAGTTGTAAAAGACTATGTCTACTTAGGGCAGGTAATAACCGCAGAGGCTAACCACGAGATTGAAGTAACTAGAAGAATAAGAATGGGGTGGAGTACATTCGGCAAGCACTCTCAAAATATGACAGGTAGATTGCCACTATCCCTCAAGAGGAAGGTATATAACAGCTGTATCTTGCCGGTACTTAGCTATGGAGCAGAAACATGGAGACTTACAAAGAGGGTTCAGCTTGAATTGAGGACGACGCAGCGAGCAACGGAAAGAAAAATGGTAGGTGTAACCTTAAGAGACAAGAAGAGAGCAGAGTGGATTAGGGGACAACTTGGGGTTAAGGATATCATAGTTGAATTGAAGAAGAGGAAATGGACATGGGCAGGGCATGTAGCGCGTAGACAGGATAACCGCTGGTCATTAAGGGTAACTAACTGGATTCCCACAGAAGGGAAGCGGGTTAGGGGGAGACAGAAGGTTAGGTGGGCAGACGAGATTAAGAAGTTTGCGGGTATAAATTGGCAGCAGCAAGCACAGGACAGGGTTAACTGGCGGAACATGGGAGAGGCCTTTGTCCTGCAGTGGACGTAGTCAGGCTGATGATTATGATGATATTGAAGTACAAAGACCTCTAGAACTCCGCTCTCATCTGAACATGGTCACGATTGCTGGCGTTTCATCTCGCAACCTTCGCGTCAGCACTCAAACACCATAACCACAAGACCACTGAGGTGGATATAAACCAAATAACACTGAAGTTCTTTTGACCAGAAAAAAGAAGGAAGGAGTCCGCAAGTAGTTGGTTTAACAAGAAATGATGAACATAATTTGCTTGGAATAAAAGTACGACTGCGTAAGCTGCTTAATAAAGTAGGCGATCACATCTTATATAATAACAGCGCAATGCAAAACTCAAAAAAATGAAAACAATTTTGGGGTGTTGCTCTTGCAATATGTATTCTCCAGGGCCCTATTCATTTTAATGTACGCAGAAAAGTTTTTGCAATGACAAAATGCTAGTTGATTTTTACAATATATAGACATAAATGAAGGACAGGTTTTGGTCTTATTTGAGGTGTCAGGCTAAATGTGTTACGCACAATAAATACCATTTTCTGCATCTCCTCGAGCTATTTTTAGTAATGAAAACGTGAAGGACTCATAAGAACGCTTGCATAATTTTGCAATAGTTTAGCTATTGCTTTGCGAAAGTTGTAGACTCCTCTCTGCTTACAGATGAACTACCTATTCTTTAACACAATTTAAACTTTCAGTTATTGCTTTGCGAGCTAGTTTCGTGCTTCCCGGTGATTTTGTAAGATATGTCTTTTCTGGTTTTGTTGTATATACGCCTGAATGGGAGTAAATATGCCGTAAGCGTATGTGTCGATATTGTGGTAGTTCACGTAACGACCGCGGAAAAGCTGTTAATTGTATTAAATTAACGGCCGTCGTGCATTTCACTGCGTTGAACAAAGGTCGATTCAGGCCACGCTGATGTCTCGTGAATGTCCTGATGAAGTGGATAAAGCAAATGCGTCAACAGAGGGTTGTGTACTCGTTCCGTCATTTCGACAAGTGGGCTTGTGTTCCTCAATATTCTTCAATCCTTGAAGAAAACATGGCCACTTGACCAAACGTCCACACGAGCACACCAACCCTGTTTACGGATTTTTCAACTAACAAGCTACAATCAAGTGAGTAGCATGGCAGACTACATAAATGGCTACTGGTATTGCTTGCACTCGCATAGAAATTCAATCAAGAAGCTTCAGTGGGTTACGGCTACAACCCCCCAACCATACTTGACAAATGAAGAACAACGCATCTTTCAGATTTTCGGTGCCAAATGAGAATATGAATGTATTTAAAACAGACGACAAATGAATGAACATACCAGAAACTTGCATCCCATTGGTGCAGATATAGCAAAATATTCATAGCAAGACACTGTTGTTTACGCCTCAAAATAAAGCGATGCAAAATCGAGAGCAAATGACCCCTTAAAAACTGAAACGTCAACTTTTTTACTGAAAAAGTGCATTTCACTACCGAATATGAAGCTCCGAGTCAAAATGTTAGAGGTGTTTAAACAGAACACGTTATGGCTGCTTTTTTCTTGTCTCAAAAGGTCGAATGATGGAAATATTTTTATTAAAAGCATACACAAGAATATGTTCTTTCAATGAGCTTTTCATCAATGCAGACGTTTAGAGATTATGGGTTGTTCGAACATTATATACCGTTCTTTTTTCGTGCCATAAGGTTTCCTTTTTGTTTATGTGTGCAAGAAGCTGAAATCAAAGGCATTCATGGATATGCTAGCGCGCTTTCTAGGATAGTGTTTCTAGTAGGCTTTATGTATGTGTTTCTTCTATGGCTTGCTAAGGGCAATAGTTTTTTGCCTACTTTACGCTTAATTTATCGATTGTACAGTTTACCCTGTGTACGCTATGGCGTGGCCAGACTTTTCGAAATATGTTTCGTCCCTACTGCGATGCCGACATTGGCCAAGCAGTGGTAGAATGGCCCCGCACACGGGTCCACATTTTGCGCCGATCGAAATTTATGCTAAAAACTACCTTCTAGTAGAAGAATAAACAGGATCGCCACAAAAATATTGAAGATAGACTTCCCAGGCAGTGAACCGGCAAATGTAGTGACAATTTACTCTTTCGACGTGCCAATGTAAGACTTTCTTTGTCGCCTTGAATGTTTCCATTTCACACTCTGTGCCTCAGAGAGGATCGAGGCGTGGGTAATATATCCGTTTGTTTGCCTGTTCCTCAGTTATATTTCAGCACTTGAAACATGCAGTAAATAAAGGACACCTGACGGCTGCCCAGTTTTCCCATTGCTTTCGGACTCTCAGCCTAGCGGCAACGCATGCTGCAGACAGCTTGCTAGAGCAAATACGCCGACCCGTCTCAACTCGTTCTACGAAAGCCTACAGGGTAATGTTGAAACATCGCAGCCATCATCGTGCCTCACGTGCTTCGCTTGAAAGGAGTTAAAAAAAAAGTGAACCCATCGGCTCGGATTTTGGATTGAAATTCGTTTGTTATGGCTTGCGTGTTATGATTTACAATATGGTACTTTATTCATTTTTTTTCTTTTCAGTGTATCACTTCGGATGCGTTCGATAAATTTCGAACACAATTCCTTTAAAATACAGCATATCGCTACCAGCTGCCTACACATATACTAGAAAGCATACAGCCAATCGTACATGCTTTTGTTTTAACATTGAATTTTTTTTTAAAGCACTGTGAGTCGAAAGAACTGTATTAGTATATATAGTTGGTCAACGTTAGTCATATTTTATTCGAAGCATGTCTTTCTTTGTTTTAGCTTTAGGCTATAAATGCGGCATGATCGATTTTGTTGCTCTATAGGCGAATAAAGGAATATTTTTCTGTTTGTCTCTTTAAAAGAAGCAATCAATAAGTTAGCTTAAAGAAAGTGTTCACGATAGCCTTTAAAATAACATGGCTGTGTAAGAATTTAGAGATTCGTTTGTTTTCTGCAAGGATAGCCTATGCAGTATTTAGCACTTTGAACAGAACGTCACTGAAGTATTTAAAGAACGTCACTGAAGTATTCGTCAACGAAACAATCAAGTTTCGCATTTAAAGCACAGAAAGCAGTGCAAAAAAAAAACACCAGGATGCTTCTATAAGTCCAACAAAAATCTTTCTCTTCCTCCATTCGTTGGAATTTTGTCAGTATTATTCTTCCTGCCTGAAGCTTGTGATATTGTTTTTTTATAAAACTTTCTAGTTTTATTCGACATTGCTCTACATTTCGTATCTATTACGTGACTATCTCTCCTTTAAATGTGGCTCTTAACATGTACCAGTCAGCCTGCTTCTTCCGCCGAATTTATCATACAACTAACGAAACAGACAGGGACAGGTGCCCGTCCGAGTCTCTTTCGTCAGTTTTCAAGAATGTTTGCTGCAAATAGTTGATCATTGGGTACCGACTAGCTCAAACCCTCACTTTGTTATTAGACACTACAGAGAAAGTGTCCAAGCACCTAAAACCAACATCATTCTTTGCATCATTTCGCTTTACTGACATTATGGCATGCTAAACGTTTCAGTGTTAGCGAAAACTTGAACTTAAATCTTCCCGTTGGCTAATATTTTAATAAGAAAAGACTGGTCAGTACAGTCAAGACAAATAGACAATAGTCAAAAGAAATATTGAAAAGTAGCCAAGATACTTCCTTTCATTGGGTGAAGATGTGATTCCGCATACAGGTACCAATACCAGTGGCAGTGCAGTCGTGAAATATGCCCTAATAAAATATTTTGTAGCAATATTCCCCATAGTAAATAGAGCTCGGCTGCTGACCGGAACGTCGCGAGTTCTATGTTGGCCACAGGGGTCGCGTTTTGAAGGAGGTGAAATGGTAGAGGCCCGCGTACTTTGCGGTGTAGTGCACGTTGGAAAACACCAGATGGCCTGAATTTCCATATCCCTCCTCTACGGCATCTTTCATAAGGATATCAAGGTTCTGGGAGGTTATTATACTACATATTATCATTCTGGGTCTCGTTTTAACCATGATCTTGCAGCTTCAATAGCCCTGCCTTACCCCTCCATACATTCATAATATCAGCATATACGAACTTTCGAAATAAAAAACAAAGTCTCAAGTTTTCTGAAGCGTGTTTTAGTAGTCAGCAAAGATATAAAAACGTGGACGTTTTGTTGCACAGAAATTCGTGACGGTGTAAATATTCGTCAAGCACCTTTAAACAAAATAGAAATCACACCTATCTAAAAGAAGAAAAATGTAAGGTATTCTAGAGATAATAAATTAAAAAAAATGTAAGAAAAACACAGACAGCCGTATAACCCAATTCAAGGTAAACTACGCGCAACTAAAAGCAAAAGAACCATATATCTTCGCGAGCGGCATCAACGAAACGGGGATTCAAAACGTGATGACTGCATTGATATTATATTGGTGCTCTACTAGCCACTCTGAGGCAAAAAAATGGAAATATAAAAGAGACCAGGCTAATCATTTTGCACTCTTTGCCCGTGCCTGCCAGTATGAAATAAAGTGGCGGTATCGTTGATCATCCACCCCCCCTCTCCTCTCTATGCTTTGTCTAGGTCTGGCGCTTCTCATTAAGCTACGGTGTCTTTAAGGCACAAGAAATAGAGCGTACAAAGTACAAAATATTGGCAATGGCAGGAAAAACAGCCAGGCCTGCACGAAACGCGCAGGTTTACGAGTAGATGCAAATAAGCGTTTCGACTCTCCCAATTATCGCCGTAATCCCTCATCAAGCAGGTTTAAGCGACGTATCAGTGATGTCAGCTTAAGATCAACGCCTATTTGTTCTTATAAGCAAGCAGTTGCGTGTTTGCTTTCCACAGCTGAATAATAGTGCCCTGTGATGACAAAGTTCTATTTATGGGCAGAGCAAAAGGTTTGTGGGTTTTGCAGTTTCACAGGCACAAACACTTCAACATCATAAGGTTAAAAAAAAGGAAAGCGAGAGCTGTTATAATCCATGCTTTAGGGTTTTCTACCTCGGGAAGAGCAGCGCAGCATTAAACTTCACTTCTAAGCAAAAAACAGTAGAGTTTGCTGTTCTTAAATAAGGAAACAATTGACACTTCTGCGCATAGTCATGTGGGTTATTAGAGTAAGCTTCAAACCATTCCAAGATGGCGTCTTTGTACGTGTGGGTTGTTGTTACAAGTCTTCATGCAATCCGAATAAAAAGGTTGTGCAGAGGGACACCATAGATATACTGTGTTCTGTTTCAATCCGAAGCAAATATTCTTGTTGTGACGAATTCTGGCATTGCGAGCGAAGACGCAGTATGTATGTATGTATGTATGTATGTATATATGTATGTATGTATGCATGTATGTATGTATGTATGTATGTATGTATGTATGTATGCATGTATGTATGAATGAATGAATGAATGAATGTACATTGTTTACGTCTTATATACCGTAATGAGCAGAAGTTTCTTGACACTCACAATATGAAAGAGTAAATGTTCAATTGTGACAACATGGGAAATTCAACAAAGTTACATTTTTGCGAATATACCTGGGCAGCGCAGAATCAGTGGTATTGATTCCGCATATAAGGTGACTCGCACATGACATGAAGAAATGCATGTCGTCTCGATTCCGATTTTCGGTGCCTGGACGTCACCTCTGCCTAACTTTGTTAAACAGACCTCCCGTAAGATGACGAGACTACATTCATGGCAACTACGGCCTCCATATTGACGACGTCGAGGAGATTCTTCGCTTCTTTCTTGGCTTTGGTTATTGTTTTATCTCATGAAGGCACACTGTGCGGCGTGTAAAGTCTCTGGTGCTGCAGGAAATATCAATCATCTACTATGAAATATCCTTGACTTCCACTGATAGGCATCACCTAGCAAGCAGGGTGTTCCAGCTACCCCACACCAGGCTGATTAAAGATGAAACCTCGGCATTTCGAAGACTTGAAGGTAAAACGTACACGCACGGTATCTTGCCACATTGAACCTACCCGACTCTTCATGGATACATGAGCCCAACGTACGACGTGCGATGCGCAGTGGCACACAAGTGCTCACGACGCCACGACGATGGCAATCGCTATCCCGTAACGCCCGCACACAGTGCCTCCTCTCCAAAACGTGGGAGGCCAAGATTTCAAATGGAGTCCTCTACAGGCATTGGAATACCACTCGTCGCCAGAAAAGTTACCACGCCCAGAGGATTCCTGCAATGAGGGACCCTCCCAGCTAGGGTGACCCAGAACTCACGAGCTCGGAAGACTGTTTCGAGATAACAAACCTTTACTTCATTAAATCATTTTCGCTCCTACGAAATGCTTTGTCTCTGAGCAGTGGACTTTTTTGCCCACGAACACACCCAAAACAACTCAAACTTGTACGCATTTCAAGGGTCATGTTTTATTGTTGTTCTAGTGTTTCATTGCAAAACCTTGAATAGTCTGTGGCAGTCCAAGTGAACAGGCATTCGTTGGTTACTTGGTGGTATTCAGCAACAATCTATTGTGTGAAGTAATGGGTGATTGTGTTAATGTTGGTTGATATATCTGCCTTTTTCATTTCTTCAAATGTCAGTCGTAAACTCAATCAACTGCTCTCTGAACTTACCATATTTTGTGTACATCAGACTGAATTGGACGATATGCAAGAAGACGCATGTCGCAGGGACTGTTTGTTGTCGGCTATTTCTTGATTGGAGAACAGAGAACAAGCAAGCAGTACGTTACTGGCCAGCCTTCGCGCTTGTTGCGCTGGTAGTCTTCATTGTGCACGGTAAACCAAAAGGCCAATATATATATATGACAAAACACTTGTCTTCAGCAGAACTGTTCTCAAAAGACATCCATCACGATCTGTTGTTTACGCATGTGCACTTGACAACGTCTACGGGAAGAAAATTCTGACGCAGTAGTTTGTGAACACTCAAACAAAGCATCACAACGCATAAAAAACCGTGAACATGCCATAAATTTTCACTCTACAAGGCAGCTAAATAAAGTTCAGTTAAATTGAAGCGGCGCCAAGGCTTTTGCGCTGCGCCTTGTTTTTGGATCGATACCACAACCCTTATACCCAGTGCTGTACTTACGACGCTTTCCAATGTTTAGAGATTCTAGAAATGTCGAATGCATCCTGTATATTTTTTAGTGTTTCTTTTTTTTGGGAATGCAATTATTCTGTATAGGATGTCACTTTAAGTCCTACTCTGTGACGCGAAATGGGGCAAACAGATATTATATTTCGCAGGTCTCGTTTCTCTTGAATGCGATGTTTTCAAAACACTGTTACGAAACGTTCGCTAAGGCCATATGGTGGGTACACCATCACCTGGAAATGGATATATTTTTAAGTGCAAGTTGCGGCCGTAAAACACCTGAAATATTTCTAAAGTTCAGCAAGCTCTATATTTTCGCGGGTGTCTCAGGCTCTTAGAATTCCACGTTCTGCGCGCCTACGCCTTGGTTCAGCCTCTACGAATCTTGTTTTCCTAGTGCAGCAACGCCATCAAAAAGAACAAGCGGAGGAAATCTGGTCGCCTCGGCTTACCAGCCAGCCTGTATTTTTAGTTCATAACGGAGTACCGTAGCAGCTGTTGTAGACATCGCGAAAATGCGGAATCCTTTCATCGATCATGTAAGACCCAGTACCGTGTCTGCGTAACAACACTGGTTCAGAACGAGATAGCACCCGCGAACGATGCACCACAGCACCTTTTTCACACTCCGGAATGAACTTTCTATTCCGTAAGCTCTTCATTCACTTACGGTATACTTGTTGACGCCTACACAACTGTATACTTGTTGTGTAGGTGTCATGAATAAAATACGTAATTGCTGGAACACAGATCGGTTGAAAAGGGTGGATCGTGTCGAAATATGTGCCTTAAAAATGTTACTTGTAGCGTTACTACTTGAGCTATTAGATGCATATTTATAGTAGAAAATCTTTATAATTTTATGGCTGAAAAAGTTGGTGCACAGGGAAACATATGTAACATCGTTTTGCGCTTGTCTCTGTTGTTGCATGCTTAAAGCCTCGAACCAGTGAACTATTGTTCGTATTAAGAAAGCATTCGATTCCAGGTTTAGACCAGTAAGAGGTCACGCACGGCATACTATTTTTCGGCGTGCGCTGTAGCATACCAGGCTATGAATTTCGCAGTACTTAGTGGCCTATGTAAAAAATTGCACAGCGATCAGGTGTGATTTTTCTGTTGATATTTTTTATGATTATGTTGTGTGCTTCTGCGGATAAACTATTTCTGTACGTTAAGGTACTTCACCTTGGGTCTTTATCATGATCGCTCTTTTCATCAGAGCCCCTCTGTTTTCAAGTGGAAGTATGTGGCATTGTTCAAGGCTAATGGACATTGAAATGGGGATAATTTTGTTTCTATAAAACACACCGCACACAGAGACCATAACAGCACTACTGGAAAACAATTTTCAAAAAAACAAACTGCCTCGGCGTGACTTGAGTTTTCTCCATACAAACACTTGTACACTTTCCACATCCTCTAATATATGCTGTAAAGAATGCATCACCTAATGTGCCAGGTTGCATGCGCCAGTCTCGTAAGCATTTTTATTCTGTATTGGAAACAGTAATCAGCATGATATACTTTTGCTGACTTTGATGCAATTGTTAAACTGTTTTTATTTAGTACTGCTGCTGATCTTCAGGCACATTTTCATATTACAGAAGTAAGACTCTCGACGTGCAGCTTCTCTTATTTTCATGGCAGTGACGTTCTTGGTGAAGATTGATTACCCGGCATTTCCAAAGGAAGTGAACTTTGTGTTCGCACAAAAGCTACATGTGGTCAATACTCAGTCGTATATATTTACGTTGAGCTAAGTCTCAGGCCAAGCAACAATTCGAATAACAATTAGAGAAGACGGTGAGCACTTGAAACAGATATTTTTACATATGTGGTGCTGCTCTAAAGTGTTTTTTTTTTATTTTGTTTGATTTTCAGCAGCAGTTGTAGGCTTAGTATGGGCTCGATAAAAATGATTGTTCAAATGCATGCCACGCACCAACAGCTTTTTTCTTGATAGACGCAAGGCAAAACTTAGGTATCGTTCACTTGCTCTTTTTTTCTTGAATAGGCCTATGAGTCTTCACAAATATTGCATGACGTTTGCGTGCCTTCGAAATGCTGCGGACAGCTGCCCATTTATCCTAATTTGTGAGGTTACTCAGCATTCCAAGCAAGGTGCACTCCACTGCCTCCACAGCAGCCATTTCTTGAATAACAACATGAACGGACTCGGTCGGCGTGCAGTATGAGTGTGTTCGGGCAATGCGCCACAGATCTGAATTACGTGCTTGTAGGATATTGTCTACAAATAACACAAGCGATGCCAGGCATATGCAAAAAAATTACTAGCTAGACAGAAAGCAATGGCGGGTTTTCTGTAACTAACTTAACTGCTGAAAACAGCTGCAAAGAGCACAGATAATTTTTCTTAGCTCAAAGCCCCGCCGACCCAACTTCATCCCGTCAGCTCAGTTGCTCTAACCTGTGAAGACAGTGTGTACGTCGTGGTTGTGGCGCTCCGCTCTCAGGTAAGTGCAGTAGTGCCACGGCAATGTTGGCTTTGTGCAGCACAACATGTTTCAGCGACGATGAAATCACTTCAGCGGACTAACCATTTTTGATCGAGGAGCAACTTGAAGCTGTGTAATTGGTAAACAAGGCGTCATGTTTTAGTACTTACTTGATCTTCATATTGCAAGTGAAGATATATATATATATATATTTATATATATAAAATATATATATATGGTATATGGCACAACGGGAGCGTTGTCAACAAGGATAAATATATTTATTTCCCAACAGTTTCGGGAGGGGTCCTCCCTTCATCAGGTGATGAAGGGAGGACCCCTCCTGTGCCAAACCCACTCAACAACAGGGAGCCGAGGGACACAAAGAGCCATCCAGGGTCCCAGCAGTGACGACGTCGCCACTCCCAGCAGCGAGGCCTTACAACACCAGGTGGACGAATGCGGCGAAGACCTAGGTGGCGGCTTCCAAATGACACGGGGAAACAAAAGGTACGGGCAGTCTTAAACACGCATGGTCCCATTCATTTCTATCGATTAGGAAAATCATTGAAAAACGGGTGCAATACGAAAAACACGCGGAACAACTAACCAAATATCTATCTCACGAAATTGCACCGAAGGGCCTCCGCCTAGCCTGCAACCCCTCAATGTCTACACTAAGTGAAGCAGAAAGGGGTAAGTGGGAAAAAATAATACTAGAAGCGTCCTTGCAACTGACTCGGGTCATTGCGGACCATAGTGAGCGTAAGGCCGCCGAATACAGTGTCACGGAGGCCACGCAGAAATTGGTATCTGATCACGCAGAGCATGAGGCAAGAGAACTGGAAAGATATGAACTAAAAAAGACAGGCGAAATTTCAGTAGTAGAAGATAGAAAATTCAATCGGGACTGAAGAAGCTCCACTGCTCTGCAACAGGAAAATAGGAATGAGGCCGTACAAGAACGCCAGAGATTACCCGCACCACAACCCAACTTTGAGGAGAAACATGGGAACTCAAAACTACAGTGCAACCCTAATCAAAACACCCTTACTCCCTAATATGACGCTGACACTCTCGTGCCACGTGATAGCCAAGAGCAGCCAAAAACTTTTGAGAAAATGTCCTCAATCTGTTGAACACAACGCTCACACCCACTCAGCTTCAACTTTTGTCGAGAGGCTTAACCTTTTGTCCATCATCCGGTAGATTCAATGAATTTGAACTATACCAAGACCTCAATAACTTTGCGTGTAATCTCCGCCTCCGTGAATACTTTCATGATCGCAAGGACTGTGCGGACGAGAATAGATTGATTGGTGGTGACAAATCATGGTGTCCAGGTGAGCAGAGAGACAAACACCTCGATATGTATAATCAGCAGTTCAAAAAGATATCATCAGAGCGTATGAAAAAAATCGGCCATCTCAAAACAACATATCAAAGTCAGAACGAAGGGCACTCAATGAACTACGAAAAAACACTGAAATTATCATCAAACCGGCTGATAAAGGGGGCTGCATAGTAATTTCAAACACGTCGGACTACTTAAAGGAAGGGGAACGACAACTATCATACACAAATTTCTACAAAGAACTTCCAACGGACCCGACTCCCGAATTTGAAAGCGAGATAAAAGTAAGCCTAAATAATCTCCGCCGGGACGAGAAAATTACCGGCAAAATGTTAAAAGCAACGTTACCGGCCCATTCTGTTCCCGGTCGATTCTATTTACTCCCCGAAATACACAAGGCAGGCAATCCGGGACGTCCGATAGTATCCAGTAACAGCACATCAACAGAAAATATATCAGAATTCATCAAATTCATCAATTCTTTAATAAAAAAGGTCCCCCCAAATTTTCCCTATTACCTTAAGGACACAAATCACTTCATCTTCGAAACTTCAAGTCTCGACATCCCAGGCGGTAATTTTCTGGTGACCATGGACGTCTCCTCACTGTGCACCAACATACCCCACCATGACGGAATAGCGGCTATGGTTTCTGAATATGTAAAAACTGACTCATCAGCGAGTGTAAGTGGTGAGGTACTGTTTACACTTCTTGAACTTGTACTAAATTATAACCATTTTGAGTTCAATGGCAAGCATTTCCTTCAGGTCAGTGGCACTGCAATGGGCACGAAAATGACCCCACACTTCGCGAGCACCTTTATGGCTTCACTTGAAATCCCATTCATTAAGCGACGCACCTTGAAACCTTTCTACTACAGAAGATACTTAGACAATATTTTTATGATATGGAACCACGATAAGGGAAGTCTTTTCCGCTTCATAGAGGATTTTAACAAGGGCCACCCGTCAATTGAATTCACGCACAAAATTTCCAAAACTAGCATTAACTTCTTGAACGTCACTGTCACGGTCAAAAATGACCGCTTGTCAACAAACCTTTAGAAAAAGCCTTCAGACCGTCAAATGTACCTACGTTTCAACAGCTGCCGCCCAAATCATTGCAAAACGGGTATTCCATATTCTCAGGCCTACCCGTACCGAAGAATATGCACCGATATGCGGGAATTTGACGGACATGCAGAACACCTAAAGCATTCCTTATTGAAACAAAATTATCCGGAAGACATTATTGACGATGCCATACTACGTGCTCGCAACGTGAACAGGAACGATATAATTAAGGGACCAAACAAGGTATCTAAAACGACTTCCCAAACGAACCTTGTACTAACTTACTCCTCATCAGCGTCACGAATCAACAACATACTTTTTCGCCATTTCAACATAATCAGGCAAAGCAAACGACTAACTTTTATTTTCGCGAAGCCACCTCACTTGGTGTACCACAGGGATAAAAAAAATGGCAGCATATCCACGGAGTGAATGATGGAGAGTGGGGCGAAGCATTCGCCCGTCCATGCGTCCGTCTGTGTGACCGTCCATGCGTGTGTTTGTGCGCCCGTCCCTGCGTTCTTGCATGCATCCGCCCCTGCGTCCGTTCATGCGTCCATCCATGCATCTGTTTGTGGGTCCGTTCGTTCATCTATTCAACACTCCAAGTCCCACCATCTCGCATCTTTTTATCATATATTCCCCGTATAGAAGCACCGCCATCCAGCGGACATTCCAAGGACTAAACGAGAGGTGGCACACGCACACTTTCTTACGGCCTTCGCTTTGGGTCCACTACCCACCTTTAACCACCTCGAGTTCATGGTATATTCTAGTTCACTGTATTCATGGCACTGCGTCCAAACGCTCGCTAAACCTTTCGAAAACCAAGGAGGTTACACCCAGCGAGTATAACGTAGCAACCTTTCCCTGTCAGGTAGGGCTCAATTTACATGCCAATGGCTGCTAATGAGAAATGAGAGACAGGAGAAATCGGCTTTTACTTTCTTACGGCTTGCACTTCGTATCTACTTCTCATCTTTAACCACCTTGAGTTCATTCATGGTATATACAAGTTCATTGTATTCATGGCACTGCGGCTCAACGCTCGCTAAAGCTTTCTAAAGCTAAGGAGGTTACACCCAGCGAGTATAATGTAGCATCCCTTTCTTGTCCGATAGTGCTCAATGTACATGCCAATGGCTGCTAATGGGTATCGCGGCGTGCGCGTTGACTGAAAGCCGAATGCTCATGTCTCTCATTCCCCATTAGCAGCCATTGACATGTACATTGAGCACTATTTTTTATTGTTAAACAACGCACAGAAGAAATCTCTCACTGGCACCACCTTGGAGGTCAAGTGTTATACCTATTTCGGGTATGTGCCACTGGTGGTTACATACGAGGGACGCCCAAGCCACGCCATAAGGAGCTTCGCCCCTAAAAATCTGAAGGATATTCTTGTCAGAGCAAAAACAAACACCTCCAAAATTCAATCAGGGTGTCATCCCTGCGGAAAAGCTCGATGCAAGGTGTGCCAACAGATGGTCACAACACGTGAATACAAAGCGAACTTCTCGGATTTCAAATTCTGCATAACTGAAAGCCTTAATTGTGACTCCAATAACGTAATATACATGCTGCATTGCAACATCTGCGGACAAGAATATATCGGCCAAACAGAAACGCCATTTCGGCTGCGGTTCAATAATCACCGGTACCACGCCACTTCACTGCCGAAGCTACCTTTATCTAGACATCTGCGCCTGCCAAACCACAGTTTTGAAAATATCAGCGTACCTGTTTTGCAGTCCGGTTTCTCAAATAGACGCGAGCACGAACAGCGCGAGGCATATTTTATTTTCAAATTTCGAACATTAGTAGCCGGCATCAACGAGGACCGCGGAAGACTTGCTGCCTCGGAGAAGTAAGCCAGGAGGAAATTGGTGACAAAGATTGATAGCTGGAGAGCATGCTTGTTTTTTCTGACTGACTCGTACGTGTACACTGTCCTTTCTTGTTTTTTTTCCTCTCTTCTTTTTTCCCTTTTTTTTCACGTGCGGGGAAACGGACGATCATGAAAGAGAGCCGACCAACCCATTTAGGGGAAACCCTTTCCTTATGCACGCCGTCACGGACCGCTCCCGCCACCGCGGCGACAATCTTGGGTGGCCTGACACACGCCGAGAACTGACCGGCACGGGATTAGAACCGGATGTGGACGTGCACGGACATGTGGTTTTGTTCTCAGTGTTGACAGTGGTTCTTCCTCTTTTTACTTTCTTTTTAGTTGCGGAAGCATCTTATACTCGCGCCTTGTAGTGCGCCGTCCGCGCCGCTTCTCGAACATTCGACAGCTGACGCGCGCGCATGCGCCATCGCGCCGTCGCCCACCATCTGTGCCGCGCGCGCTTCTCCTTCGAGAACATTCGACAGCTGACAGCGCATGCGCCGTCGCGCCGTCGCCATCTGTGCCGCGCGCGCGCTTCTCCTTCGAGAACATTCGACAGCTGACAGCGCATGCGCCATCGCGCTGTATATATACTCAAGGTCGGCGCTCGCTCGCTCAGTTGCCGCTCGTCCGTTGGTTTGTACGGCGCGTCGACGTCCGAAGTCGCCGTGAAATGAATGCCAACGAATCCACAAACAGAATGGTCGACGTCCCTTCGACCAGCGCCGGCCAAACTGTTGGCGGAACCGCTTCCGCATCCTCCTCAGTGTTCCCCCGAGGGAAGCTGCGGGCAATTTTTTTCCCGTTTTAGTCTTTTCGTCTTTTTTCTTCTCTGTTTTTTCTTTTTTTCTTTTCTTCCGTTTTTTTAGTTTTTTCTCACTCTCGCAAACATTTTCCAAGGCGAGAGAACCCGGCAGCAACGAAGTTTGGAAGTTCATGTTAGTGTAACTCATCCCCTGATGAAGGGAGGACCCCTCCCGAAACTGTTGGGAAATAAATATATTTATCCTTGTTGACAACGCTCCCGTTATGCCATATCCCATACCTTCAAGAAGACTAACTGGCCCATTGAATTATTACTCCCGCTATATATATATATATATATATATATATATATATATATATATATATATATATATATATATATATATTCGCTGAACACTACGCTATCATTTGACATGGCTCACAATACAACGAAACATCAAAAGACTTAACGGCACGAGCGCTCGTGTGACGTTTCCTGTGCCACACTCACGGAAAAAACTTTATTTCTGTCTGGTCGCAGATCAATGGCCTTCAATGTTAGTTAAATAATGAGTGAGATAGATTAGTTTAATTGTGAGCATCAAGTACTCAACAAAACAGAGGGTTGGGTTGTCAGCTTTATAGCTTTTTAAAATGAATTGGACCAACCATTCTAGCTCTCCCTTTTATTAGTACTTCATGCTCACCATGAAATAACCTACCTCAATCAATATATAACTCGTATTGAAGGCCAACGATCTGCGACACACAGAAACAAAGTTTTTCCGCGCATGTGGCAGGTAGTCATACTGAAACATGCAACACTTAACTACAACCCAGCTCGGTTAAAGGTGACAAATTGCGATACAGGTGCCATTTTCTACTATTTCCTTTTCAGTAAATGCAACAAAATACCCTATAAAGAGGCCCAACATGAACATCTATGACTTCTCTTTTATTTCTTTTCTCAGCGTTGTAACTACTCTATCAGCAGAGAAGAATAAAAATGAGCGACACGAACTTTTTGCTTTCACTTATCTTGCTTTACAGCCTGCATGTGAAGTTGCTCGTAGTAAGAAGAGTAGGACGGATAATAAATCTAGTGAATTGTTTGGTTCTGACACTTCTGTTTAGCACATTTTAATTTTTATTTAGTATAAAATCTAACAAAACATATCATTCCGCTTCGCGTCGCTCCCTTTCCCGGTAATCCCAAGCAAGAGAGGCCTACTAAGAGAACCGGTGACACGTTCGTTCACTTAGCGCGCTAAATTGATTGCGCCTGCTAGCATGCCTAAATTGGACACACCACCAGCCCATTTTGAGGCGCCTAGTGGGATTTCGCAGTCCCCAGACTTCCTCCTACGTCTGAGGACTTTGTACTACGATTAACGAGCGCTGCTTCTATGTACCCTCAGTGGCGTCTGGTCTATTAGCTGGCGCTAATGACTTAGTCGACGAGCCCGGTAAATACGTTTTTGGCCAGTGGTAACATTTTGCAGCATTAAATTCCACAATAAAACAAAATTGGGGCATAGTAAAATGCCTCCGAAATGTTTGTATTTTTCTTTGAAAACCCGTCGCTCGCTTTTCAAAGGCCAAAAACGCATTTTGGGGGAACTGCGCGCTGCGGCAAAAACCACAGGACTTGAGCAACTTGAAAGACTGTGCGACAGTAACGTACTGCGAGTCAAAAACGTAGAAAGAAAAAAACATATACTTCGAGCCATGAAATGAAATCCCGGTTAAGGCAAGAACTTCAGGGTTTCTGGACGCGGGCATCATCAGACCATCCACATCGTCGTTTGCTTCAACAATTACGATCGTGCCTAAATAAGATAAATTACTTCACTTATGCGCGGATGGCAAGCTTATCAACCGCCAGACCGACCAGTTCCCGTTTCATATGCGAAAAATAGACGAAATCATCGATGAACCAGCGGATGCGACTAGTCCTCTATAATTGATTTGAGGAAAGGATACCGGCAAGTACGCTTGATGGAATACACGAAAAAGTTCATGGTGTTTGTTACATCATTTGACGTGTTCGAACACAACCGACTTCCGTTCGGGTGGAAGAACTGCGGTGCATTGTTTTGAGGAAATGATGAACAGTGTACTCGGAGAGTTTAATAAAAAGTTTTTCGATGTGTACGTTGACAATACCCTAGTGTATTCAAGGACAAGAGACGACCATATATATAACTTTTCAGCTTTGTTGGAAGCCCTCAGTGATGCAAAACTAAAAATCAATGCGAAGAAAAATGAGTTCTTTAGTCAAACGGTGGTATTTTCAGACAGGCGCCAAACAGAGAGTAGATGACAAAACGAAGAGTACCAAAGAATAAAGCGTGCAGCGAATCAGATCTGTTGCGGAGCCCTATGACTTTCCTTCACTTCCCTTGGTTATAGGACTTGCAGGGCACTTCCAAGCATTTGTAACAGACTAGGCCAAGAAGACCAATTGCCTCGTAACCTTGACATAAAAAAGTGTTCCGTTCTTGCGGACGAATAAATGTGAAATTATCTTTGTAGAGCTAAAGACCACCATTTCCTGTGACCCTGTATTGATGTTTCCAGATTTTACCTTAGCATACAAACTCTAAATCGATGCTTGCCATCAAGAAACTGGGGCTGTTTTTTACCAAAGAAATGACAAAGAGGATGTGACTCGACAACTACAAGTGATCAGATATTTTTATTATATGTTTACCGAAACACGAATTATTATTACATCACAGAAAAAGAAGAACTAGTAGTTGCTAAGGCCTTGAGTTACTTTAGAGCATACTTGAAAGGGAGATGTTTTATTTAAACTGTTCACCGACAGCCCGACCTTCACCTATCGGCAGCTTCTCCCGCAGCCAAAGGGGAGAATTGCGCGTTAGATAAGCGAAATTCAACAGCACAAGTTCAATGTAGCACATCGTCCGGGACAAAGTCACCAAGATTCACATGCAATATCCAGAACACACATTCCCCAAGCCAAGACAGTTGAGCACGTAAACATGGCAAGGCTGTGGGAAGGAACTACTAAATTGATATTTAGAAATGGAAAAGTACATGTAGCTGATACCGAAGTGGAAACCATTCTGAGGCTCTACTACAATAGCCCGAAATCTGGAGGGCACGATGAATTTTGAAGAACGTACAGGAAGCTAACTGCAAGGTTCACGTGGACGAACATGAAGGTGGGTATTACATTAAAACATGCCACGAATGCCGGGTCTTCCAAGCAAAGTTTTATCCACAATAAACGATAACGCCGAAATACTCTGAGGTACCTCTGGAGGTACTGCACCTCGACTTTGCCGAAATGAATAAGGTAAGGACATGCTGAAAATGCAAGCATTTCTTGTTGTCAATCAGTGCACGCGCCATGTTGCTGCTAAGGAAGGCAGAGAAGATACGAATGCAGTAATTTCATATCTCAAACGGGAAATCTTCAAAGACGTTAGAAGAAAGCCGACAGATGGAAACAACGAAAAAGAGAAGTCCTCCTATTGAAACGTCGTCCTGCCTGTCTGCGGCAGCTCCACTGTTAACCCTGATTATCTCAAAGGTGGTAAAGAAATTCTTGCCGAGAACAGACCGGCTTTCCAAAGTCCTAAGCTTTGACACTGTGCAGAAAAGAAAAGGGCATAAAATTACGCTTTGCAGCCCAACATCACCCTGAAGACAAATTCCTGGCTTTCGGAAAATCAAGTTGGTTGCCCCCTGATATAGAGCAGGGTTTAGTGGACAATGTTATCTTAAAAAACAACATAAGGTGGCAGAGTGGAACCAACGAGCCATACAATGAATAGAAGTTTTGATAAGCGTCATCGATCAAAGATCCCCGATGTGCAGCCTGGAAGCATGGTCCTCTTGCGAAAAGGACTCGACTCTAAGTCTCATGTTACAGGTCTCTACTTTCCCATCACGACCACGAAGCGACAAGATGTACTGAACACGGTATACTACCAGGTACCTCGGGGCAAGGTTGAAAATGCATATCTATCAAACATATCGTTTTAAGACTACATCACACTGAAGAAGCAAGAGAGACAGACAGCGAGCAAGACGACGTGATTCTGGGATGTGGGGCACGCTCTCGCTTGCCATTTCAGATTACGCTTGGCGTCGTGCAAATATATTTCAACTATAACCTCGTTTCTCTGTGTGCCCAGCCATACATTTTGGCGGAGCTGCTGGGTAGCAAAGCACGACGGAGCTTCGCAGCAGATGCCAAGTTGCCGCTTCTAACATATTTACCGACAGGAATGATGCGCCAACAGCCATGCCCAACGCATCAACGGCACCCACCTCACCTGTGGTCATTGTGACCACTCCACCCCGCGATCCTGGCAACATTTGGGACACTGATGGCGAAGACGTCGATGAGTGGCTTCACCTCTACAAGCTTGTTAGTGAAAATCATTGTTGGACCCAACCATGATGCTGGCAAACTTTATCTTCTACTTGACAGGTACGGTCAAGGCTTGGTTCAACAATAACGTAGAAGAGATCACAAGCAGGGACGTTTGTAATATGAAGTTGCGCGAGTTGTTCGGCCAATCTGCGGGTGCAAGCAGACCGCTAAGAAAGCAGTTTGTACCCGTGTCCAGACACCCATGGAGTCTTACCTGGCCTATATTCAAGATGTCTCGACCCTCTGCCATAAGGTTGATAACACTGTGACCGAAGCCGGCAAGATTGCGCACGCACTCAAGGGAATCACTGATGATGTCTTAAGCCACCTTGTATTTAAAGACTGTTTGACAGTTCAAGACGTCATTAAGAAGTGCCGACGCTTTCAAGAGGTTAAAAGCCATCGCATCACCGACCACTTCACCCGTCTTCCCAACACCACTGCAGTGTCAACTTGTGAAGACTTCCGTTTTGACACCTAGCCAAATCCAGTCTCTGCTGACATTACGAGGGTCGCTTAACGCGAAATCGAAACGATGTCACCAGAAATTGAGAGTCTTGACGCCGAATGATCCACAGCCCACCTTATTCCTCATACAGAGCGTTCTGCGCCAATATTTCGCAAACTCGGTTCTTCAGACGATCTGTTCTGTGCGCCAATACGATGTCCACCCGCCTAACTTGAACTTCCAACAGCACTACCGGCGTCCTGCTCCACGTAACCGAGATTTACACGCATGGAGGACGCCTGACGACTGGCCGACTTGCTTCCGGTGAAACGAGGGGGACACTTTTCACGTCATTGCCGAAGCACGTGGAACTGACCCTCATGCACAAGCTGAAAATTCACGAAATTCGACGCAACAGCCCGCCCTTCTGGCCAAGAATCACCGTGCCATCATGGCTCAGCTCATTACGACATGACCGTCACGACCAATGCCCAATACAACTGCTTGCCTTCACCGCGATGTAGATTCTCGCGGTCTCCTCCGCTGCCACCCCGCTCCCCAACCCCGTTCTTCGGCTGACGGTTTCCTACGGGAAACTAACTGGTGCAACTTCTGGAGGTGACGCTGCTGCTACGACTTGCCCTACAATTCCTTTGTTGACCCTCCCGACCAACCAGAACTTGATTGATGCAAAAGTGGATGGTTTTTCTGTTAAAACCTTAGTCTATTCTGACGCCAAAATTTATGATATAAGCTCGCACTTTCGTGACCGCTTAAAGAAAGTCTTGACTCCAACCCTTTCACGCATTGCAGCACGCGTTACTACAGCCGGCCAACAAACAACAAACATCCGTCCTCTTCACTGTTCTCACCAACTGCACCAATGACGTTATCTTGGGTCTAGACTTTTCTGTCCGCCAATTAGGCCCTCAATGACTGTTCATCTGGCACGGTGGAACTTGACTTGCCCTGAAACGCCCAGTCAGCTCCAAGTTTGTCTCTGCTCTGCTGAACATGTCCGTTTATCACCGCAAACAGTTACGTGCGTTGCCGTAACAACGTCGCCACCTGAACCTGATGAAGGCTACGCGCTCACGCCCATTACATCTGTCATTTTGACTCACAGTGTTGCTTTTCTGCACACTATTATCCGTTACGGGCAAAACCGCATTTGCATCACTTTACTGAACTTTGCTCTGTGTTTGCAAGTGCTTCCATGTAGAATAGCACTCGCCGTGCTGACACCATCTGAGGATTGCGTCATCTCAGCTTTGAACCCCCAATGATGTGCGTCGCCTCAACTGAACGCAAGTCTGTTCTTCGACGAGAGCCCATCTTCTAATGTGGAAAAAATGATTGCGGTAGACCTTTTGCCGCATCACTCTTCATCACGTCCTGGAATCGTACTTGGAGTCATTCGACTTCTATGACCGTACGCTAGGTCGAACCAGCTTTGTGAAGCACTGCATTAGCACCGGCGATGCATCTCGGGTACATTGACGGCCGTACCACCTTTCTCCTGCGGAGCGTCAGATCATTCAAAAGAAAGCCAACAAGATGCTCCCCAAAGAAATAGTTAAGCCACTTCTAGTTCATGGGCTTCCCCTGTTGTTCTTGGAAAGAAAAAGGACAATAGCTGGTGATTCTGTGTCGACCACCGACATCTAAACGGGATCACTAAAAAAGACTTGTACCTGCTACCGCACATTGACGACTCCCTTGAATGTTTTTTTCGGCGCTAAGCATTTTGCCTTCATCGACCTTCCATAACAATACTCTCAAATTGCTGTCGACGACATGGACCGCGAGAAGACTGGATTGGTAACCCCTGATCATTTTTACCAGTTTAACGTTATGCCGTTCGGATTATGCAATGTTCCAGCCACCTTCGAGTGAATGATGGACACTTTCTTGCGCGGGTTCAAGTGGTCAATTTGTCTGTTACCTCGACGACCTCACTGTATTTTCCCCGACCTTTGAAACACACCCCAACCACATTTCCTCCATCTTTTCTGTTTTTCATAACGCACGACTGCAACTGAACTCAACGAAGTGCCACTTCGGATGCCCGAAACTAACCATGTTGGGATATATTGTCAATTCCTCTGGCGTACGCCCTGATCCTGACAAAGTTCGAGCTGTGCAAAACTTCCGCGTCCCGACCAGCAATAAGAAAGTCCAAAGCATTTTAGGGGTAGGTTGCTGCTTCCGACTTTTTGTGAACAATTTTGCAGACGTGGCCCAACCACTTACGAACTTGATGAAGAAGAATGTTGCATTCTTTTGGCGCGCGGCACATGCAGGCTTCGGCGTTATCTAATCGCATCGCGTTGCTCACAACATCATCTATTCTGGCCTATTTCGACATGTCCGCCTCAACAGAAGTCCGCACTGATGCCAGCGGTCACGAAACTGGTACTGTTTGATCTAGCAGCAAAGCGGCTGCGCCCGCGTGACGCATAGGCCTGCCGTCTGCACTCGGCGGCCGAGCGGAACTACTCTATCACCGAACGGGAATGCCTTGCTCTAGTTTGGGTTGTTGGCAAATTTCAGCCCTACTTACATGGTCGCCGTTTCACCGACAAAACTTATCACGACGAGCTCTGCTGGCTTTCGTCGTTAAAGGATCCCACTGGGCGTCTCGGTCGCTGGGCACTACGGCTCCAAGAGTACGACTACTGAGTGTGCTATAAATCTGACTGTTGACACCATGACGCTCACTGTTTGTCCCGCCGTCCACTGGACCTCCCCCCCCCCCCTGAGACTTTCGATGAAGCACCGCCATGTGTGCTCTCTCTCTCTCCTTCTGTTTTGACCAACATCCATGTTGAACAGCGTAGAGATCCCACCTTGCGTGACATTATTGAGAAGCGGAACTCTCTGACGCCCATCCGTCTACTCTACTGTTTGTGCTTAAAAAACGCACCTTGCACCGATTAATGCCAACACAAATGAGCGCGAACTGCTCCTTGTGGTGCCTTCCCACCTACGTTCGAATGTTATCGCCCAGCTGCATGATGCCCCCACCACCAGTCACATTCGTCTCTCTTGGACTTACGACCATGTTCAGCATCAATTTTTCTGGCCCAGGTTTTATCGCTCCGTCCGCGGCTACGTCGTAGAATGTGATCAGTGCCAGCGTTAAAAAAAACCACCTATGAATCCTGCCTGACTCCTCCAGCCACTTGATCTTCTTATTGACCCCTTCTTTCGAGTTGGCCTTGACCTCCCAGACCCTTTTCCTGAGTCTACCTCCGGAAACAAATGGATAGCTGTCGCTATGGATCATACAACCCGGTAAGCCATCACACGGGCTTTGTCAACCAGCTGTGTCACACATGTTGCCGATTTGTTTCTCTACGATGTCATCGTTCATCATGGTGCTCCATGCCAACTCCCCACAGATCGTGGACGCTATTTTTTCTCCCGAGCTATTGACGACCTGCTTCACTCTTGCAAAACCAGACATAAATTTGCGACGACCTAACATCCACAAACTAATGGGCTTGCCGAATGATTCTACCGGACTTTAACTGATATGCTCTCTATGTACGTTCTCTACCGATGACCTATAATCTGGGACGTTGCATTGTCGGTTGTTGTTGCATAGAACTACTCACGCCATGACACCGCTGGGTTTTCACCATTTTATCTTTTATTCAGCCGTGACCCAACTCTACCTTTCGACACCATCTATCCGACAGGTGTCGATTCGCCGTCTGAATACGCCCGTGACACTATCACCAGAGCTCTTACCATGGCAAGAGCAACAAAAGCAACGTTATGACACACAACTTCGCAGCGTTTCCTTTTCCGCGGGTTCACTTGTGTTGTTGTGGACCCCGAATGGACATGTTAGTCTCTCTGAGAAACTGCTTTCCCGGTACTCAGGCCCCTACTGCGTCTTGCGCCAGGTGACCAACATTAGCTACGAGATAGCCCCACTGAAGTCATCTCCCACCGCTCCACTGTCTACCGACATTGTTCATGTCTCCCGCCTGAATCTCTACCACTCCGCAACACAATAAAAAGCATCGAAATGGTTTTTCTGCACTCGGGGGTCATGTTTCAAGATTTCACCACCCTGAAGAAGCGAGAAAGCCAGCGAGAAAGACGACGTGATTCTGGGTTGTGGTGCACGCCCTCGCTTGCCATCTCGGCTTACGCTTGACGTCGTGTAAATATATTTCAACTATCACCTCGTTTCTCTGTATGCCCTCCCGGAACAATATATACTTCTATACCGTCTCCGGAAGATGGAAAAAGCTGACTGGAAGGTTGTAGTGATTCAAGAGAATTGGCTGAAAAGGGGACAAAGAACAGGCTATAGTGGAAGAAGAGGTAGATGCAGATTGGGAGAGTGTGAAAAATGAATAGAAGACCACAAACCGCTTCTTTGGAATGTTATAAGAATGGCAAAGTTCGTGTGTAAGAAGGGCAAAACGAGTAAACATGGCAGATATTATGGTGATGTGGAGCAATAAGATAACATTGCCGGCACAACTTTGAATTAGCTAGCACAGTACTATAATAATTTGAAGTCATGGGACACAGGCTTTCCTTGCTGCAGAGCACACGGAAACAGGCTGATGATACTGATAAAAAAGTTTGTTTCATCTGATAATTGCCAAGAGACTTCTGATATCCCTATGGCTGTGTTCGCTTCGAAAGACATTAATTTCTGCCTGACACCCTTTATATCGAGGGAGATGGCTACTAAAGAAAAGAACAGTACCTTCGATTACGAGCCACTCCCACTCTCACATTCGAATAAACACGTACATGCAGGTTACAATGCAGGAGCTAGAAAATGAGGCCAGTTCTTCCTTTGCACAACGTACAAACTTTCGCGCGATAAAGTGTGCAGGTCACCGGATTACACATATGCCTAACCTTGTGCGTCTATTCCACGCCGCCCTGCCTATTTCCCCTTCTGAGACTTTCACGATTAATGACCGTGCTTTCCTTCGGCACACAGCCCATTCGGTATGCTCTGCTAGCTTCTACTATTGACACTGCCAAGACTGTTGTTTGAGGCTCCCCAGCAGAGTCTGAAAACACCGAGGATGTGTCTAGTCCCGGTGCCTTATTTAAGAGAGCATTTCCTTTTTCTCTACACTGCGGCTCATTTCCTGGGTGAGCCTTTGTATTTTTCACAGACGACATTAGTCAAAATGCGTGACTATATCATTAAATGTACAGTGCAACACAATATAGTACAGACGGTTCTGTAAAGGAAGCAAAATATAATTGCACAAGCTTTGAAACAGTGAAACTGGGCTATTCGTAAAATTAATTTGGTTCCTTTTAGGCAGGCTCATAGCCAGAAAATTTTTAGGCTGCTTTAATTTTTTAAAGGTTGTAAAAACTCTGCATTTCAATAGTGTATTATTCATGAAACAACCACTTCCAGCCTCCCCCACCCGCTTGGCCGAAGGCCAGCTCCTAGGTCGTTTAGAGGTTTTAACTGGGTGCTGAAGGCTTTTTTTGTTGCATCTAGCTCTTTGCAAAACTTTGGCTAGACGATGCTGGTTGTTTCTACATTGATTCTCGAGCAGAGAGGTCCGAGGTAAGCCGCACAGAGTCACGGATACTTTCCGGACGTCTAAACACGATGGACAGAGTCTCACTCCGAAACCAAGCATTCGCACCTCTCATAGAACTACGTGCATGTCGTTGTTAAGATGATGCCTTCCGTCACTTCAGATTCTCTCACAGTCGCCGTTGCCTTTCCCGTTCCCTAGCTTAGGACTAACTGCTGTTTGCTTCATTTTTAGTGGAGCAGTCGTGAGTATTGGGAATGGGCTATTTTCTGTAGCCCATACTAGTTGTTGGTGATGGTACCTTTCTGGTAGGCTGAACTAATTTAATTGACGCACAACCATTTGTTGGGCCGACTGTCATCTTCTCTTATCTCAACGCGATAGCGTTAAAGACCTCGTTTCGTGGAAACATCGGCGTCCGCGTCAACGTTGGCATTAGACTTCGTTGATTGGTAGGGAAAAATCATAATCCTGTTCATGACCGAACAATCTACAAATGTGCCAATATATTAAAAAAAGGACATTTCCGGGTCGAGTGAGGATCAAACGCCGGCCATTGCTAAGTGCTAATTGCTGATTTGCTCAAATTTCTAACTTGCTGTCCAACGAACGGGGGAAGACGGTGTGGGTGCTGATATTGAGCGCATAATTTTCTTCTGTACATACAACCAGTTGTATCATTGTTTGTCAGGCGGCCTGTCTCAGTTGGGCCTCGTGCGGTTGCATTAAATTATGACGTTGCTGCTTTCTTGTAGGACGTCGTCATTTAATACTATAACCCTCATTCTAAACCTGTTTGAGACTACTGCAGGATATGAAGACCTAAACAATGGCTTCCATTTCGCCCTATCCAGGGCGAGCAGTTTTTTTATTTTATACCTAAGAACGTCTTGATTTTTTCACACTATCTAATTCTCTTCTTTTCTCAGCTGCGCTTACCGTCCAGTGGTAACCACACAGTTGGTGTTACTGTTCACTTGTTACCCTATTTCGTACTGTCCACCGGCTACGTGGTTTGTGACTACATCAGATGCATTTTTTACCTTGAAGTTACTAGGTCGCCTCCAGTGCCTAATTTTTTCCTGATCCACTCATCCGCCTACACTCACTTGGTGTACTGCTATCATTTTTGTTCCATTGCTCGCTGCCTCAAACTGAACTTCTCGTTTTTGTTGTTTTTTTTCCTTAGTGTTCCAGGCCCAAATTATAGAGATGACATCACGCAGTGATTGCATGCATTTTACCTTAATCACATTAGCTGACTTCTTCACATTCTTTGGAAGTAGCTGCCGAGTGCACTAGCCTATTTTTATTCCTTAATGATTGTTTTTTTTTCTCGATTAGGCTCACCTGTCGTATACTTGTCCTACATATGCATATACATGTTTACACCGAATAATTGTTTCTAATTGTGTACACTTATGTTTTCACCTTGATCACATTCAGTTGTCGGACTGCTTTATTACTCTCGGTTTACTTGCTGAATCGTAGTGGGTGTGGGACATTTTTTTACACTTATTGGTTTGGCTGGGTGCCACCTGCTAAAAGCGCTCCAGTCATTTTGGGTATTACAGTACACAATACAATCAACCTCTGCGGACGACAAGGGAGGAAATCCGGCCTTGTTGGTAAGACGTTAGGCAACATTCGACGCAGAGAAACAGAAGGAGAAGAAGGGTTGGAGACTAATGTCAACCAAAGCACCATAACCACGGAGTCAAACCACGTGACTAAAGTAACTAGAAGGATAAGAATGGGGTGGAGCACTGTCAAATCATGAAAGGTAGATTGCCACTATCCCTTACAAGGAAGGTATATAACAGCTGCATCTTGCCTGTACTTAGCTACGGAGCAGAAACCTGGACACTTACAAAGAGGGTTCAGCTTAAATTGAGAACGACGCAGCGAGCAATGGAAAAGAAACTGGTAGATGTAACCTTAGGAGACAAGAAGAGAGCAGAGTGGATTAGGGAACAAACCGGAGTTAATAATATCGTAGTTCAAATCAAGAAGAGGAAATGGACATGGGCAGAGCATATAGCACGTTGTCAAGATGACCGCTGGTCATCAAGGGTAACTAACTGGATTCCTCGAGAAGGCGAGCTGGTTAGGGGGACACAGAAGGTTAGGTAGACAGATGAGATTAAGAAGTTGTCGGGTATAAAATGGCAGCAGCAAGCACAGGACCGAGTTGACATGCGAAACATGGGTGAGGCCTTTGTCCTGCAGTGGATATAGTCAGGCTGATGTCTAGAGGCTAAGGCACTCGGGTAAGGCTAAGGCATATATAATATATATATATATATATATATATATATATATATATATATATATATATATATATTATGTAGAAAGGCAGGCGGGATAACCGAAAAGCAGGTATCTGGTTTGCTACCCGGCACTGGGGAAGGGGAGACAGAAATGTAGGGAAAACGGACCGAGCAAAAAAGGAAGGCAAGCAGAAACCACGATATGAATATAAAAATGCCTACTGGAGGGCTCCAGATATGTTGACTATCTCGTGTTCTTTAACGTGGACGGACACTACACAAAACACGGGCCTCTACAATTCCACCTTCATTGAATGCGAGTGCCACCGCTGGGGTAGAACTCGTGACCTTTGTGTCAGCATCAGAGCAGTGCCCCCACGGTTACACTGAGGCGGACGGCGGGTGCACGCTCACAAAATACAATTCTTCATCCGACAGGGACAATGAATGTGGGCTTGCATAATCGCTACCAAACTTTGCGATTTTGCCGGCTTCTAGTATTAGTCTAGTTGGTTTTACAGCAAAAGCTGTTATGATATAGCAACTCGGGTCATGCGCAGGTGTGCGGCGCCGCCGCCACCACTGCCGGTGTCTGTAACAACATCGCGCCAAATAGAAAAAAAACATAGCATTAAAGGCACTGTGGGGCTCGAACTCGGGTTCGCTGGGCGCCATCCCAGCATTCTACTTGGGTTTGCTAGGTACCAGCCCAAGATTCTACCACTTATTGATTTATTTGTGTGGTTTAACGTCCCAAAATCACCATATGATTATGAGAGACGCCGAGTGGAGGGCTCCGGAAATTTTGACAACCTGGGTTTCTTTAACGTGCACCCAAATCTGAGTACACGGGCCTACAACATTTCCGCCTTCATCGTAAATCCAGCTGCCACAGCCGGGATTTGATCCCGCGACCTGCGGGTAAGCAGCCGAGTGCCTCAGCCTCTAGACCACCGTGGCGGGGCAGCATTCTACCACTGAGCTACTCTTTTTTTATTGCCTGTGTACATACAACATTCGCAAACATATATACATCAAACAAAGTAGAAACATGAAACAAAGAAAAGAGGTAAAAGCGTCATATTTAACAGGCTTTTTAAAATTCCTTCATCTGTAGAAGGCTTTCTACTTGACGAAGCCATTCGGGCACCTCTTGTTGAACCTTTTGTGATTCCACGAACGAACAGACAGATTGAAAGAAGTATTACCTAACCGGACGAGCATTACCATCAGCGTGGCGCACCGCCATTCTAGATGGCCATATACCGTGCAGGCCCAGTAACATAACTAGGTCGAAAGGTATTCCTTCCTCATTTGATACTGGTAGAAATCTGATAACATAGGCATCGAGAGGCAGATCCTTTTTCAAGCTGAGCTACTCGGGTGCTTGTGACTTGTTGGCAAACTTGCCTTAGGCAGGCTTGATGTCGGGCAAGCAATCCAGTTAATACGACTCACAGAGCGTTTTAAATAGCGAATGAACTACCAGTCGTCGCACAACGCGAATCGCGTAACGAGTTGACCATCCAATGCTCCAAACCATCACAAATGCTCGTTCACATTCCTTTATTATATGTGACACTTAACCACTAATTCCTCATCGTCATCAGCCACTGCCTGAAACATTGGCACGGAATCGCTTGCAAGTGTTTAGCTGATACCGCGATTCTCAGAAGAATAAAGAAAGATAGCGTAGTGAATGCCAGCCTATTACCCAGTAGTTTGTTATTAATACCCTAGTGGGTATCAAGCAAGTGTGCTTGCAGCAGTTGCCCAATGAGTGTTATAAAAATGCTCCGAAAGGCAGCTCTTTTATCTTTCGCTGTGACTGTGCGGCGCCTTCCACGCAGGCCTGGCGTTTTTTTTTTTATGGTTGGTCAATTCTCAAAATCCCCGAGCGCACCAACTACATCTGCAGAGCACCGCGAGCCACCGATTGTTACCCTTGTCTGCAATGTTGCCGCGCTCTGATTACCTGTCGACAGCTCACCATGCATCTATGCGACGTGTTGTTTTTTTTTCTAGAAAGTGGAAGCTTATACACCTCTCTATAGTCAAGAAACTAGGTTTCATGCCTTTTCTTGCAAGCAGACTACTTCTGAAGAGCTCGATTGCGGAGTTTCCAAATTTACTTAGGCTTCAATTGGGGGGAGTAGACTACATACACATTTTTACGTGACTCAACTGGTTCTATGTTATGAGAGATTTTGTGTATCTACGGCACCACATCTGTGCTGTTTCGTGCAGGATCATTGTTAAAACTTTGACCTTGATGAGCGCACCTTTTGTGCACTTCTTGGCGCATCTTTTCTTAAATTAAGAATGACGAAAGATTGTACTTCTTCACGCATTACATTTAGGTGCAGCGTGTGAGCATATATCCGTGCTTCGGGTGAAATAAACAATATTGTAAAAAGTTAGCACACGTGTTATGTCCTCCGTTTTCGTCGTTCGTCGTTGTGTTTCTCTGCACAAAATTTGGCCTGTGGCAGTTGCCTAGCTGATCTCAAAATATATGCGAGCCCATTACCCACTCTGCATGGTGAGACTTTTGCAACTAGAGTAAACACGCACGCACGCACGCACACACAAACACACCCACACACACAATCACAAACAAACAAACAAAGAGACACATACTGAGTGTGTATATGCTGTATAGGCTGCACTCGAAAACGGGAAATGAACGAAATAGCTTTCTGAGATTGTACCCTTTGCAGCGATTGGAATAGGATGCTATATCATTTAAAACTATATCCTTTAAACGGACTGCCTGCTGAAATCCGCGCTCAAACGTGCGCAGTTTTCAATAGCCAGTTATCCTTTGCTGAAAGGTGAAATATTTTTTGGCGGGATCTTTAGTATTTTTCATCAATGTTGTATTCATGTTATCTATTCAGCTTACTTAAAAACGAATAACGTCTGCATGAACAAATTAAAAGTATTGATGGGGTGGCACTGTGCTGAACGACGCTCTCTTATTTCAATAAGTAGATAACTCAGTTTCAGAGAAATTCAGAAGGTTCTCAGAATTACGCTGCGTGGAACGCTCAAATGGATTTCGAAAATCATTAATGAAAATCTACGTGCTCACTCGCGCGACGTAAAAAACAGCGCTACGCAGAGAAGAAAGAAATGACAGGGAACGTGATATATGAGGGCAGGCGCACCAAGTGGCGTCACCAAAAAAGCGTGGTAACGTGTGGCCTCTCACGTGGGACAGATAGAATTCGTACTCTCTGCAATGCTTTCGTCAGTCACTCAAAGGCGTGCTCCATTTTTCGGCTTTCATTGTCGACGCACCGTTCTGGAGAGATCATAGCCTGCTTTCTACACAGAATGGTGGTTGCGAAAAAACATAGTTATCTTTCTGAATGTGCAACATTCACCGGCATATACTGAAAACATTGCTGTCATCCGAGACAAATGCATCCTTTACTTTGCATGAAATATATTCGCGAAAAAAGTACATGTCATCTCCACGAAGTGAAGGCTCATGTGTGAGGCGAAGCTCCAGCGCTTATCGATAAAATTGTGCAACATTCGCCCCACACACCATTTCAAGACGTAACACGTTGTAATACGGTGACGGTATGCATACAATCTTTAAATGTTTAAACATCGATGCCTTTATATACAGAAGACGAGTATATAAGAGGAGATTGTGGTGTGCTTATTATCGAACCACAAGCGGTCACATACCTTGCAAATGAGGCAGAGTGAGTGGTCTAGGAAGTAGCGCATTAAGCACGCTTCGGCGCCTCCAGACTGGTAACGACCCCTTCAAGCGCTTGGCTGCTGCATCCGGCGGCCCTTTCCGCTTCCATGTTCGCTTGTCGCCCTTTTCCTCTGTCATGGGCCACGCGGGCTCTCAACTCAGGTCCGCTTCCTGCCACTTGCATGGCGTTTCTGCTTTACTGGCTCTCAGAGCCAGGTTCACTTGCGGATGAATCCTCTTCGCTTCAGCCTTCCGGGACCACTCCGCAGAGTCTTGGCGGCGAGCAGACGTTGCTGCTGGCTTGCAAACTCGTGGCGCTCATTTGCCTCTGGGGTGATGAATCGCTAACAAGTACGCCGAGTGTGCAGTGGAGTGTGTGGAGCCGGGTAGTGCAAGTTAGCGCCGCACCTCATAGACAAAGAAAAACGAAGGAGAGCTTCGCAATGCGAGCTACCCTGCTCAATGAGGGGCGGCCGTCACGTGCGTTTCCACGGGGGCTGTGGAATTAGTTGGGCACGCCACCGTCTCGTGTCGTCTGCAGCACCATGCGTATTACCACGCTGTTGATAGCGGCTGGAGTTCTGAATGTGAAATTGAATGCAGCTATGACACTTCAAGGTTGATGCAATGTGTGAGAAGCCTACAGTGAGCCTCGGTATTTACGGTTGCGAGTTTAGATTATATCGCTTGAGGTCGAAAGCGGTTGTTAAGATAGCTTACGGCCACCTCTTCGAAAATTGTTGGCCCCACAGCCTTGTTGTTTTATTTCAGAACTATGTTGTTGTCTGCCTCATCCAAGAAAGTGTAGGATTCCTAGAAGCCAACGGCCGCATCTACGGCCCTTAACGCGAGAGGTGGGGGTGAGTCATTCTTGTGTATGACGATCAAAACTATTGGAAAAGCAATATTGGTGGCCCACTGTTTTCTAGCCACGGCTAGAGGAGCTTAGCCCATAAAATTCAATACATGCTGTCTTAATGAAGGTCGTGTTTCGAGTAGTAACGGAGTTAATGACATACTCTGTCCGCAAATATGACAAACACAGAACACACCATGACAAGCACAAGTTTTGGGGACTCGCTCGCTGGATTTCGCGCCGACCGGTTGTGCTACCGGTGGCGTAGGGCGAGCCAGTCGGCCAGAGCGCAGCTATGGCAGACTGACTCGCCCTACGTCATCTCCTGACGCCGACAAGGGCTCTCGCTGAGTGGTGCCCCGTCCTCAGACTTCTGCGACCGTATCCATCTTTCTTATTTTCTCCTTGCTTCTGGGTGTCGCTCTCCCTGCACGACACTCACTCTTTTCCCCTATCTCAATCTCTATACCTTTTAATCTCATCCTTTTAATTTCTCCTTACCCCCTTTTTTGTGAGCAACTGATGAAGTTGCGCACATAATGCAGACAGTTACGGGGCTCACTTTTATCTTCTTTTCTTTCTTTTAAGAATCACTTACACAAGTTGTGTGTTCTTTTACTCTGTGTTTGTGATATTTCCAGCCAAATTATGTCATGAAGCAAGTGCCAACGAGGCCAACAATCAGTCTAGTAACGTGGCGTTGCATCGTTTCTCGCTTGGCTTATTAGTTCTACATCAACTACGAGCTGCATTTTCTCCGTAGTGAGAAGCATGACTTTCTAATTCCACCTTATGAAGTATGAAATTTATGTCTCTACAGTGGAACAAGAAAAATTGCCTGTATTTTTTTACAGCAGAAAAATCTTACCTTCCTGTCCACGCTGCGAAGGTTATTCACCGCACAAGTTATTATATCATCTGATCTTATGGACCAATTTAACGTAAATAAAACGTTAGAGCAATCAACTGTAAGGGAAAAATTGAAAATAAGTAATTCTTGTGCACTTCGTCATAGGTTTACATTGTTGAAACCATATTGAGCCTTAATTTCCGAAAATCTTTGTCCGCACACTGGTGCACTTAACAAAAATTTTCCATAATGAACACAAATCAACTGCTTGAACTCGCCGTCTTCCTGCCACAACGATGACTTTTTTCTGACCTCATTTTTAATTTTGCGCCACATCTCAAGTGCGATTGTGTAATGGGGTTCTTGCTTGCTTCGTATGCTACAACCATGGTTTCGTGGCATTCTAAGCAGGCACCTCATCGTCTATAACGTGGTTTCAATACTTGATCTATGCTCTGCTTTGAAAAACGACTCTACGATCCAGGTGTGATTTCGTGTAAACAAGGAGCCCTGAGTAGGGGATTGTTTCAGCGTGAAAACAGGCCTCAAGTCGTCATGCGAGTCGAAGTTCTTGTGCATTTCATGCAGTTTCGTCGTCAAATTAGCTCGCTGTGAGAACGCTGTGCTTGTCTTCGATCGGGAAGACAGGTACTTTCGACGGCGTACGCGCGGTCGCATTGAGCCACAGACTCGCGCGTCTTTTTTCTACTGAGTGACCACAGCGATTAACGAGGGCTCTTTCGGTGCCCGTGTCGCATTCTCTCCCGCTACAGTAAGTGCCGCAAATGACTCGCAAGAGCAGGATGCCGGAACTTGTTTTCAGCAGGGCGGCGTCCACCGTGACGCGATCAGACTCCGCTTTTAATTAAAGGCAGTTGCAGAGAGCCTCCCTGCGTGTGGTGTTCATTAGCCGCGTCGAGACAGTTTATATCAAAAGAAAACGAAAGTTTGTTTGTTTGTGCAAAAAGGAAGGGGAGATTTCCCCGAAGTTGCCGAAACTCAAAGGCTAAGAGTGTTAAACCGCTTCGAAGAGATAGCAGTAGAAAAAAATCTGCGTGCTTGAGTTGTTGCGTCAGGTCATTAGATGCTAAAGGCTAAGCATTTCTTCCTTGAATTAGAACATGTGAGTGTAGAATAAAATAACTGGGAAGGCAGCATATATTCTCCTCTTGAGAGTTCGTTTAGCAATGACGTACTGAGCGCTGCTGTAGATGCATAAGGGTTCTCTTTCTTAACCGATAACAACGATGCGATGGTATACTTCCCAAAAATACGTACAAATGCAGTGATAGATGTATAATTCGTGCGCATGCAAGAAAAGGTGGTGCCATAAAATCCGTCTTGTTGAGTTGAGCGTTATTCACTGTATGGCGTCTTGGGTAACTTTGAAAGAGCTGGAAAATCTGCACGTGTGCGTGGCGTTTTTTCAACTACCACAAATCATTATATACTGTCCTCTTCACTAAATATATAAATAAAATAATTTACATTAAAAATCAGGCTCTCTGATGACTTTAGTTGAGGTAACTATTGATATTGCTACGTTCCAGTTCATGGAGTTGAAGAAGACAAAGCATATAGACTGACGCGAGCTAATCTCTGTGTCCCTATTTCTCCGTCGCTTCACAGCACGAGCAGGATCACTACGTGGCTCGTAGGAGATGGGCTCAACGTCGAGCGGCAGGATCCTTTTAGCTAAGATTTGGTTGGTTTTTCATTCCTCGTATTTCTTGTTAATTTCTCTCAACTGAAACGTTGTTGCAACCCTTTGGAGGTCAGGCAAGTCAGAATATTCTGATGTTTTTCTCATCACCTGGCCAAGGGCACTCCCCTTGGCTGACCTCACTACCAGTCAAGGATTGGCCGCTCAATACCTTGCTACGCAGTGGAGATAGCTACGTCCCTGTGGCCCTGGTTCCTACGAATGGGGGTTCCATTCAAATGAAGAATCCGAAGGTGATACAAGTGTAGCTTCAGAAAGCCTCATCGCTTTTCCAGAAGATTACTGAGGCCCGCCAGTTCGGCCAAGGGGGTATCCTGTGCTGCTCTGCAGATCAGGATTGCGTGCGAGAGCTTCTTATTTGCTCTGAATTTGCTGCACAGCCGGTGAGCCTGGTTATTCCAGCTCATCTTGCATGTACGAAAGGCATAGTCTGTGGGATGGATACGAGTCTGGCACCTCAAGAAATTCTAGACTTATTTGCTGTAGCTGGGGCAGTTTCAGTCTATCGATGCACCCGAACGACTGATAAAACAAAATCGCCTACTGAATCAGTTATAGTAACTTTTGCAGGAAGAGTCAGACCAACAGAAATTAAGGCATGGCTACTAATCTACAAAGTAGAACCACTTTCCCTGAAACCTCTGCAGTGCTCAAAATGTTGGCCATTCAGCCACAGCATGAAAGGATGCAGATCACAGGCTGATTGTCGTCTGTGCGGAGAGAGTCATGACAGCTGCTATTGCAAATCTAATGACCAGAAGTGCTGCTTGTGTGATGGAGCACACCCTGCAGACTCTTCTGAATGTAGCGCAAAAGCAAGAGAAATAGGTGTTCAGAAGTCATAAAACGCAGGCGTTGCTCTAGGAGGCAGGCGGTAGCAGAAATGCATGAAACATCGAAAGGTTACGCAGGCATAACATCTCGGCACACAGCGGTAATGGATGCATCGCTCACAAAGTCTATAACTGAGGCTATTGAAAAGTCTACTGAAAAGGCAATGCAGCGTCTGGCAGCTACTCTTTTTGAAGCCTTGGCTGATATGTTAACACAACAGCTGACACAAATCATTGGTACAGTTTCTGTGCAAAATCGAGATTTGCACGCTCTGTTGATTTCAAGGGGTACAGAGGAGGAAAATCAGACACCTAATCATAGATCTATCTCTCCGAAAGCAGGACCTTCAAAAAATATAGTTCAGGTTGAGTCAGAACCTGTGACAGATGATTCAGGAGACTTTATAAATATGGACACAGAGTCTCTAAGAAGTGTGAAACGTAATGGATCTCCCCCTTTTAAAGTCTTCTCAGAACCAAAATCCAAGAAATACTTGTCAAAGAAAGATTTTTTTGAGAACCTTTCAAAAAATGATTTCTTCAAAAAAAGATATTCTGGATCAGGCAGTTCCTTCTGCCGGTAGAGCATCAAAATGGGTTCCCTAAAAATTCTGCAGTGGAACTGCCAGTCTATTTGGTCAGCAACTACAGATTTACAATATATTTCTTCGCAAACTTCTTGCGACATAATTGCCATTCAGGAAACCTGGCTCGCTAACGGTAAATATTTTATATAAAAAATTATCGATTAGTCCGGCTGGATCGGCCGAGTAGAGGGGGCGTTCTGGCTTTCTTAATATCAACTAACTTTAGTCACAGAG
Organism: Rhipicephalus microplus; assembly: GCF_043290135.1. NCBI lineage: Eukaryota > Metazoa > Arthropoda > Arachnida > Ixodida > Ixodidae > Rhipicephalus > Rhipicephalus microplus. The sequence goes on from NW_027464588.1 coordinate 17,999,768, forward strand.
CCAAGATATCGTATTAGTGTATGGATACGAATTACGAAATTTTGGTGATAGACATAACACTACCAGGCTTTTTTGCAAATGTCTACTTTCCTGCAGGAGTTCAAGACACGAGATGCCTCGATATTATGGTAGCTTCATGCTGAAAAGAAAAAGTACTGTGTGGTGATTTCAATTCACACCATGTGTCTTGGGGCTTCAAATCTGATGTATGCGGAAGACGTTTGTGGGAATGGACGCTTGATAATAACTTTTCCTGCTTGAACTCACACGTTGCTACATTTGTAAAAGGTAACTCTAAATCGACTATTGATTTAACCTTTTCCAGCTCCACTTTAAGCATATCCTCGTGGAATATATTAGATTGTGCTACAAACAGCGACCACCTTCCCATTACTTTTGAAACTATGTTCCCGAGGTTTAGTTTGGCAGGGAAAGTTGGCTCATTCGTAAATTATCATCATCATCATCATCAGCCTGTCTACGTCCACTGCAGGACAAAGGCCTCTCCCATGTTCCGCCAGTTAACCCGGTCCTGTGCTTGCTGTTGCCAATTTATACCAGCAAACTTCTTAATCTCATCTGCCCACCTAACCTTCTGTCTCCCCCTACCCCGTTTCCCTTCTCTGGGAATCCAGTTGGTGACCCTTAATGATCAGCGGTTATCCTGTCTACGTGCTACATGCCCGGCCCATGTCCATTTCCTCTCCTTTATTGCAGCTATGATATCCTTAACTCCCGTTTGTCCCCTAATCCACTCTGCTCTCTTCTTGTCTCTTAAGGTTACACCTACCATTTTTCTTTCCATTGCTCGCTGCGCCATCCTCAATTTAAGTTGAACCCTCTTTGTGAGTCTCCAGGTTTCTGCTCCGTAGCTAAGTACTGGCAAGATACAGCTGTTATATACCTTCCTCTTGAGGGACAGTGGCAATCTACTTGTCATAATTTGAGAGTGCCTGCCGAATGTGCTCCACCCCATTCTTATTCTTCTAGTTACTTCAATCTCGTGGTTAGGCTCTGCGGTTATTACCTGCCCTAATTAGACATAGTCTTTTACAACTTCAGGTGCACTATTACCTATCGCAAAGCGCTGCTCCTTTCCGAGGTTGTTGTACATTACTTTCGTTTTCTGCAGATTAATTTTAAGACCCACCTTTCTGCTCTCCTTGTCTAACTCCGTAATTATGAGGTGCAATTCGTCCCCTGAGTTACTCAGCAATGCAATGTCATCGGCGAAGCGCAGGTTACTGAGGTAATCTTCATTAACTCTTATCCCTAACTGTTCCCATTCTAGGCTTCTGTCTGATCGTACCGGCTTAAAGCCGGTACGCACCAATGATCTCACCAGAGAAGGATTGGCCACTCTGGTGCAGTATCTGGCCACCCCCTCCCGTAGGCATTCGTCAATTAACTCACAGCCCTCAGTCCCCACCAGCTGCGGAGCAACTGACCACGGCGGCGGTCAGATCTGCAAAGCAGCAGAGGGTGCTAGGAATCTCTGGATACGGACAGGCCACCATTGGAACTTGAACTTAGCAACGTTTAACGTTAGAACGTTGTCTAGTGAGGGAAGTCTAGCTGTATTATTCGAGGAGCTAGAAGGCATTAAATGGGATATAATAGGGCTGAGTGAGGTTAGGAGGACAGATGAGGCCTATATTGTGCTACAGAATGGGCACGTCATTTGCTATCGGGGCTTGGCAGACAGAAGAGAACTGGAAGTAGGGTTCCTAATTCACAGAAACATAGCTGGCAACATAGAGGATTACTATAGCATTAATGAAAGGGTGGTAGGCTTTGTAAATTAACTGAATAAAAGATACAAAATGAAGGTAGTACAGGCTTACGAGCCTACATCCAGCCATGATGACGCTTCAGTTGAAAGCTTCTATGAACACGTGGAATCGGCAATGAGTAAGGTAAAAACACAGTATACTATAGTGATGAGCGACTTTAATGCAAAGGTAGGGAAGAAACAGGCTGGAGACCAGGCAGTAGGAGATTATGGCATCGGCACTAGAGACGCCAGAGGAGAGCTACTAGTAGAATTCGCAGAACGCAATAATCTGCGTATTTTGAATACCTTCCACCGAAAACGAGAAAACCGCAAGTGGACATGGAGGAGCCCTAATGGCGTAAATAAGAACGAAATAGACTTTATAATGACTGCACACCCAGGAGTCGTGCAGGATGTGGAAGTGGTTGGCAAGGTAAGATGCAGTGACCATAGATTGGTACGGGCTCGAATCCGCTTAGACTTGAAGAAGGAACGACAGAAACTGATACGCAAGGAGCCAATCAATGAGCTAGCACTGAGAGGGAAAGTACAGGAATTCAGAGTGTCACTGCAGAACAGGTACTCTGCTCTTAGCGAGGAAACCAACCTTAGCGTAGATACAATGAATGACAATCTGACGAGTATCATCACGGAGTGTGCAGTGGAAGTTGGAGGCGGGGTAGCTAGACAGGACACCGGCAAGCTTTCCCAGGAAACGAAGAACCTAATTAAAAAGCGTTAAATCATGAAAGTGTCAAGTACAACAGACAAAATAGAACTGGCAGAGCTTTCGAAGTTGAATAATAAACGTAAAATATGCGATGTAAGAAGGTATAACATGGAGAGAATAGAACACACTCTGAAAAACGGTAGAAGCGTCAGAGCAGTGAAAAGGAAACTTCGGATAGGCGAAAATCGGATGTATCCACTAAGGGACAAAGATGGCGAAATAACTACCAATATAGATTGGATAGTTAAACAAGCGGAGGAGTTTTACACAGATATGTACAGTAGCCGGGACAACCACGACGTTAATACTATAAAACTAGCAGTAACCCAAATGACACGCTACCAGGAATGATAGAAGTCAGAAAAGCTTTGTAGAGCATGCAAAGAAGCAAAGCTGCTGGTGATGATCAGGTAATTTCAGATCTGCTGAAAGATGGAGGACAGATTGTGTTAGAAAAACTAGCCACCCTTTTTACGAGGTGTCTCTTGACGGGAAGAGTACCAGAGTCTTGGAAGAATGCCAACATCATCTTAATGCATAAAAAGGAGATGACAACGACTTGAAGAATTACAGGCCGATCAGCTTGCTCTCTGTAGTATACAAGCTATTTACAAAGGTAATTGCTAGCAGAGTAAAGAAAACATTAGAATTCAATCAACCAAAGGAACAAGCAGGATTTAGAACAGGCTACTCAACAATTGACCACATTCATACTATCAATCAGGTAATAGAGAAATGCTCAGAGTATAACCAACCACTACACATAGCCTTCATAGATTACGAGAAGGCGTTTGATTCAGTAGAAATATCAGCCGTCATGCAGACACTGCGGAATCAGGGCGTAGATGAAATATATATAAACATTCTGGAAGAAATCTACAGGGGATCAACTGCTACCATAGTGCTTCATAAAGAAAGCAACAGAATACCAATAAAGAAGGGTGTAAAGCAGGGGGCACATCTCCCTAATGGTATTCACTGCGTGCTTACAGGACGTTTTCGTAAATTATGCTAAATTACAAAAAAGACTTAATATCTGCGTTAACGTTTCGCGAGGAAATGCAGGAAGACCTTAGGGCTATGAGTCTACGTGTGGTGTTGAAACGATCATTAAAAAATTCAACGTTTACTGTAAACTCGAACACAGCGGGATCTTTTGGCCCGTGGTAGAATCTAGAATGTGTCGGGGGGTATAGAAAGCGAAAAGCGGCTTGGAAAAAGCTGTTAATTAACCAATGCCCAAAAATTGGAGTGATTATAAATTCATGGCCACTGATTTTAAGCATCTAGTGCGCAAAGCAAAAGAAGACTATGATATAAATAAATTTAGTTATCTGACTAAGTCTAAAAATAAGAAAATGCTTTTCAGGCTTTTACGTGCTAGAAAACTGATTCCACAGGCAGAAAGCAGTGATTCCACCATTGTGTCTCCTCTCAAACTCTCTGATTTCTTTAAAAATATTACTAAATGCTTGCAAACCAGGTTTACGACAATTATGCCAAAGTCCATGGTGAAATTAAGGGTGGATTGTGATTTCCAGGAGGTATCTTTAGCTGAACTGGCAGATGTGATGAAGAGCTTACCGCCCGCTGCTCCAGGACCTGATGGGGTGACCTTTACAATGATTGAAGTGCTATACAAAATATCCCCACATGAAATCCGTAATATAGTTAATTATTCTCTGAAAAATTCTTGGATTCCGGCAGATTTGAAGCTTCCCAAAATATTTGCGATACTTAAGAAACAGGGAATGGAGTTTAATTTGTATAACATAAGGCCTATTTCATTGACATCTAACCTGGTCAAGCTTGCAGAGAGAGTCCTAAATGCCCGTATAATAAACTGCATCGATGAACATACAATACTGAACCCCAGACAAATTGGCTTTAGATCGGGATACTACATTTGGTGTGCACATGTGGATTTGGAAAGTTGCATACAGCTGGCTTGGCATCGCCGCGAATACTGTGCACTTGTCACTCTAGACTTAGCTAAAGCGCACGACAAAGTGGAGTATCTTATCCTAATCCACTATCGCTTTCCAATATATATAACAGCATGGATTACAGAGTTTGTGAAAGACGGAGAATTTGATTGCTTCTTGGGTGGATGCTCTTCTAAAAAATATAAGCAAACACGAGGTGTACCTCAGGGCTCCGCATTATCCCCGGTGTTATTCAACATATTACTAAGTTCCATTCCAACTCATCAGGACATCCAAATTTACGTATACGCAGATGATATTGCTTTCTTCGTAACAAACAGTGATCTGCACTCATTGTATCAGGCATTACAGAACTACATGTGACGCTATGATGACTGGGAGACGTGGTGTGACGCTGCGATGACTGGGAGACGTGCCCTGGCTCATACTCTAAGTTTATTCTATTCACACTTCTTCCACTTCTGCTTCTACCAACCGTCTCTACCTTCTTACGACACATAAATCCCCCTCCCCCCGAAAGAATGCGCGAGCTACAATCAAGAAAGCATGAACAAATGGAGTCTTATATAATAAAAAATAATGTCAGAAAATGCAGTAGTTCCGTGCCACTCGGTGGTTCCATGCACTTGCACAAAATTATCACAGGAAAGGCAGTCCGGTGATATTGAGGAGACCTCAGGTGGGCGAGGTTGGCTGTTGCGTTCTGGAGAACATAAGCTTGCCTTCAGCGTTAAAAATTATGATGGCACAACCTGGTAAGTATTGAGGAACGAACAAGGTTGGGAGTCCTTGTAGCGTTGGAAGGTCAGATGTCTCATGCATTGGATTCTGAGTCGTGGCTGCGACAGACGCTTTGCTTCTAAAATGCGTGCTTTTTGACAGATTGTGACGGCGTCATGCCTGCGGGCTGGCGGTATGCAAGAAGTGCTTCCGCATCTTTCTTGGCGTTTTCCGTGGTCTTGCGGTCTGTGTAACTGCAGGCGCAGGGAGCGTCTCTGGCGACTTTCCTCTGTGCGAGAAAATGTGACGTCTTGGAATACTTTTTGGGTTAGAGATCTTATTTTCCGCTGTTCTTCAATCGGTGAGTGTGCTTCCGTTGAGTTTCGCGTTCGTCGATGCCTTCGTTGCAGTCTATTTTGTTGTCGCATGAGGTTGCGCGCTTGGCTATGCTTGCTTTGCTGATGCTGCTCAGGAGATGGCTGTAGTGGCATGCCTTCCAGAATGGGACATTCATTTACTTTGATGTTTGACACGTCCTGTAGACAGCTGATGCATGAAGAACAGGTTTCTTGCTTATCGGGCATGGTTGGTGGTGCGCCATCATTGCTAGCCTGCTCTTCAGAGGCTTCTGTGACGTGGTTGAGCAACGTCTCGGGTCATATGCTGAAGCGATGACTTCGGAAATGCCGACTTTCGCGAAGAAGGAAGGCGCGCTTGACGGTTAGGTTTTCCCCAATATACGCATCACCTTCAGAAGTAAACTCAAGTGCGACTTTGTCTTGTGGAAGTTGTCGATTCCCGTTAGGCTTTCGAATGCTCGATGATTGCTTAGAAAATTGACGATAGTGTCGGGTTTTCTTGAGATGGTTGGCAATAAGTAGGTCTTGGTCATAGTCGCTAAAACGAGTGATCAATTCTTCTTTTATATTTTGCCAAGATTCGTCATTTTCAAAGATGTAGATGATGTCAAACTTAAATGCCTCACCGGAGATGTAGTCAGTGAAGTTGATGATCATCTCCCGTTCCGACCAGGATGCAGCGGCGGCGAAGACCTCAAATAGGTTAAACTTGTCCTGTACGGGTCCATCGTCCGCTGATCCGGTGTACTTGGGGATGTCGACGTCAGCCAATGGTTCTGTCATGGTGCTGGTCGTTGTGCTTCTAGGCGATGATTCGGTAGTCAATGTACGGTCAGGGTGTCTTCTGGGGAACTGCGTTGATGATGAGTGACTGATGAAGGGGCAGGCAGGTCTCCATCCTGTCGACTCGTGTGACGCTATGATGACTGGGAGACGTGATGTGACGCTGCGATGACTGGGACACGTGGCCTGGCTCATACTCCATGTTTATTCTATTCACACTTCTTCCTCTTCTGCTTCTACCAACCGTCGCTACCTTCTTACATCACATACATAAACATGCTAGAACGATGGCTTGACAATATCTATATGTCATTGAACATCAAAAAAAGTGCGCTTCTGCCATTCTCTTTTAAGGATCGTGTCAACATTTCCCTGATGTATCGTACCGAGCTCATTACCCAGGTCGATTTCCTGAAATACCTAGGCATCGTATATATTAGGACGCTAAATTGGAAAAGCCATATAGACGAGGTTGGCTGTAAAGCGTCACGTGCCTTGGGGTGGTTACGCAAATTGGGAAACAAAAAAATAGGATTGCGTAGGAGTTCATTGATAATGATTTACAAGATGTATGTGTGGCATATTATGAAATTCGGGTGCGTATTATTTTAAGGCAGCGCGGCTTACAAGATGAGACAATTAATAATATTAGAAAGAGAAGCTTTCCGCTTGTGTCTTGGACTCCCCAAATTTGTTGCCAATAATGTTTTGTATGTGGAAGTGTGCCTTCCACCGTTGTTAACTCGGTTTAGAAAACTTACAGTTCAAACTTTCTAAAAATATACAATTCGCCTCTGCGACAAGCTTCTTACGTTTTTATTCGAGAACCAACCGCATTCTTTGAAACACAATGGTCAAGACTACACTCCCCTCAGATTAGGTTCGTCCAAGCGCTGCTAGAGCCTCTCAATGTAAATATTTATCAGATTGGCATAACGAAGACACCTAATTCAAAACATGAAATTAAATTTGAATATATTTTCCCCTCTAATGCGAAACAACTGCCCCTTCAATATTTAAATATTCGGTTAAAATATTACTTGACTCATTTGTCCATAAACAACATTATTGCAATGGATGCATCCGTATTGAACGAAAAGGCTGGAGTAGGCATCTTCTGTACTTATCTGGACAGGCCTTTCTCAGTTCGATTACCACATTACACGCCTATATTCATCGCTGAATTATTTGCTATAATTCTAGCGCTTCGTAAACTTCCTGCAAGCGAATCAGAAGCGGTCATACTTACCAATTCTCTCTCAGTATGCACTGCACTATATACAGCAAAAAAGTTGACATTATTGAGTATGATTAGCAGTTTATTACCAGCAAACCTGAAAAAGTTTCACTTCCTATAGATACCTGGCCACTGCGGGATTTATCCAAATGAGATGGCCAAAGCATCTTTAAGTGGACCACTCTTACCTGTTTTACCTGATTTCACCTACGTAACAGCACTCAGATATAGAAATGCTTGTTTGCACAAAGAAATAGAAAAATTATCATTGGATAAAGTCAGAGACTTCGTACATCTAAGATTTTGCTGGAAAAACAGTGGTGTGTATCTCGGCAGTTAGAAATTACAATCACCAGATTACGATGCAGAATTCCGCATCTGAATTACTACCTACATAAAGCTGGACTAACAGCATCTCTGTTGTGTCTCTTCTGCAAGGAATCGGAATCGATAGATCATTTCTTTTTATCCTGTCAACGATATGCTTATCAAAGGAAAAGATACCTGGTCGAACCAATTGAGAAGCTAGGTTTAAAAATAAACGTGCAACAAATTTTATCCTTCGGAGGTATTACAAATAGATATAGCCTCAGGGAGGTTTTATCTGCTGTGTGCGAGTACATAATGGCAACAAACAGATTACCCTGTTAGTGTATTGTTATTATTTATGACTATGAAACTACCTGAATGCCTGACTTAGCACACTTCATGATCCTGCCGCCCGGTTCTTGGCTGATTCCCCTTTGTGGGCGAGTGCCAGCAAAGCTGTAGGTTCAGCATCATTATCATCATAATCTCCGTGGCTGGAACCGCTTGCATAACTGGCTGAAACTACCCCTATGACTACCCCACTGAGTCAGTCTCCTTTTCGTAACATATTTGGTAGAGTTGTGTGATCACCGTCCTTGCGACGGAACTCCGAACAGGACGCTCCCTCGCGGCTTTCAACATGACCACTCAACACTCGGCTACATCGTTCCTGGTCACCCACCCTTCTGCCCGGCCTGTCGAACCAGCGCCCGCAACAACTTTCATGAAGCTTCCCGCCCTCAAAGACCCTGGCGTGTTCTCCGGCCGCGAGGGTTCCGACGTCGACCAGTGGCTACGCCTCTACGAACGCGTCAGTGCCACTTACACCTGCGATCCCACAATTATGTTCGCAAACGTCATCTTTTATCTCGACGGAACTCCTCGTGTTTGGTTTGACAACCACGAGCATGAAATGACAAGCAGGCACAGCTTCAAGGAATATATACGTGAGCTTTTTGGCAACCCCTTTGGTCCTCGTGAAGCTGCGAAGAATGAGTTATCGACTCACGCACAATCTTCCACCGTGTCCTACACCAGTTACATTCAGGCTGTCCTCTCACTATGGCGCCAAGCTGACGAAAACATGTCCGAGCCTGACGAAATTGCGCATATTTTAAAGGGTATCGCCGATGATGCGTTCAACCTGTTGGTATTCAAAAATGTCTCATATGTTGATGCGATTATTCAAGAATGCCGCCGGTTCCAACAAGCTAAACTAGGCACATCTGCCATGAGTTCCGGCGCCTTCCGAACACCACTGCGACGTCCTCATGTCTCGACAGATATCATCCACCAGACACCTGTGACAACTTGGCGTGTCTTTTCAGGTGGGAACTTGAAGCTGCTGCTCTAGCAAAGGTGGCATCAACGTCTCCTGACCCCTTTCCTCCAATTACGTTGCCCCTCATTCAAGCAGTCGTACGGCAGGAAATCGGAAGCTTGGGAATTTATTTTATTTCACCGCCCCATCGCACCGACTTCCAGCCCCAATACACGCCTGCAAGTTCCTTCCCGAGCGGCCTTCCCTCAACGTTCTGTAATTCTTCCGCATGGCGAACACACGATGACAAGCTCATCTGCTTCTCGTGTCACCGAATAGGGTACATTTCTCGCCATTGCAGAACTCGCTGGGGTTCTCCTGCACAAGCCTCATATCGTCCCTTCCATGCTCGTCCTGCCTATCGCCTTTAGACCAGCCGCGACCATTTTGCCCAGGAACCTCCTACTGAACACCGCTACTCCTGCTCTCCCTCCCCCCAACGTCGCCAGTCTCGTTTTCTACAGCCCCACTGACTGTCTTCTCCCACCTTTCCACGAGGTTCCCCGACGGAAAACTAAGTGTTGCTGCTCCCAGTGGTGGCACTGCATCACTAATTTATTGATTGATTTGTGGGGTTTAACGTCCCAAAACCACCATATGATTATGAGAGACGCTGTAGTGGAAGGCTCCGGAAATTTTGACCACCTGGGGTTCTTTAAGGTGCACCAGGAAGTGCATCACTAGGACAGACAGAAAATCCTCTCTTGACAATACAGACAAAACGGTACCTTATATACCTACGATTACACGGTGTACATGTCACTGCTTTTGTCGACAACGGCGCTCAACTTTCCGTGATGACGAAAGATTTTCGCCGCAAGCTCAAGAAGGTTCTCACACCTGCGACCACTCAGTTCATCTGTGTTGAGGATGGCGGAATAGCAGCTATCGTTGGAATGTGCTCCGCTCGTGTAAGCATTGTAGATCGACACACAGTTGTTCTCTTCACGGTCCTAGATAAATGCCTCACGACGTAATCTTAGGCCTCAAGTGCCTGTCCACGCATTCTGCCCTCATTGACTGTTCGACCAGTACGCCCAGTCTTCACTTTTCCGCAACAGAACCTCTTGCATAACGGCCGAGACGCCTCTGCCCAACGGGATATGCTCACCTCCCTCCACAGACACTGACCTACGTAGAGCTCGTCTCAATACCACCAGTTCCCGACGGTGACTATGTTCTGACCACTATCACCGATGACCCCATAAACCACGGCATTACATTACCGCACACCATTCTGTGCGTCGCAGGAAATTCTACTTGGCTCCCAGTTTGGAACTTTAGCTTGACACCTCAAGTGCTGCCACAATGGATCTCTTTGGCGTTGCTCTGCACCTTACAAGCAATGCGGTAGATGTTTTCACGATGGCTGCTACTTCTGTCCCTTACGCTCAACATCAATCTGACACTTGCTCTGACAGCGCTATTACGTCGATGATCGCATCCATCTTAACGCCACAGCAGACTGACAAGCTCCATTGTGTCCTGCTGTCCTACATCGACGTTTTTAACCTCAGCGGCCGTCCGTTGGGGAAAGCTACTGGTATGACCCACCGCATAAACACTGGTAATGAGTATCCTACTCATATGCGACCATATCGGGTGTCGGCAGCCGAGCGTCACATTATCAAAAGTGAGGTCGACAAAATGCTCGCCAAGGACATCGCTGAGCCATCCTTCAGTCCTTGGCCTTCTCCTGTAGTGCTAGTCCTCAAGAAAGACGGCGCATGGCATTTCTGCGTTGATTATCGACACCTAAACAAAATCACCAAAAAAGACGTGTACCCTCTGCCATGAATAGATGATGCACTTGATTGCCTCTATGGTTACCACTATTTTTCCTCTATAGGCCTTCGTTCCGGCTCCTGGCAAATAGAGGTAGATAAAATGGACCGTGAAAAGACGGCATTCATCACCTTCGATGGCCTATATCAGATCAAGGTCATGCACTTTGGCCTTTGTAACGCTCCAGCCACCTTCGAACGAATGATGGTCTTCCTGCTCAAAGGATTCAAATGGTCCACCTGTTTGTGCTGCTCGGACGACGTCATCGTCTTTTCACCAAGATTTGAAACTCATATACAGCGCCTCTCAGCCATCTTAGGCATCTTCTGTCACGCTGGCCTGCAGCTCAACTCGTCCAAATGTCACTTTGGATGCCATAATCACAGTACTTGGCCATTTAGTAGACGCCAAGGGTGTACAACCAGACCCGGCAACAAGCAGCGCCAGCAAAAACTTTCCTGTACCATGGCCTGCGAAGAATGTACGCAGTTTTATCGGACTATGTTCCTTCTTCCGAAGCTTCGTGAAACATTTTGCACACATACCGAGGTCGCTTACGCAGCTCTTCAAGAATAATGTCTCGTTTTCATGGGGCTCCAAAGAGGCTACTGCGTTCTCGACTCTCATCGCTCTTCTCACTATTCCTCTGATTCTGGCACACTTCAACCCTGTTGCCCCTACGGAAATTCGTACAGATGCAAGTGGACATGGCATTGGTGCAGTGCTGGCTCAGAAACAACATGACCATAATTGTGTTACTGCATATGCCAGTCACCTCCTATCCCCCCATGAACGTAACTATTCGATGACAGAGTGTAAGTGCTTGGCCCTTGTATGGGCTGTGGCGAAATGTCGACCTTATCTATACGGACGCCTATTTTTCGTAGTTACCAACCACCACGCGCTCTGCTGGCTCAACTTTCTGAACGATCCATCAGGCCGCTTTGGTAACTGGGCTTTGCACCTGCAAGATTTTTCCTATTCGGCGGTCTACAAATCTGGCCGCGTACACCATGGTGCCGATTGCCTCTCCCGGTACGCTTTCGACGATCCTGAGGACACTGACAAGCCCACGGAGAACCCCATCTTGTCAGTGTACGACTTCCTTAACATTGGGGAAGAACAGAAGCGCGATACAGTACTGCTTGACATCATCAGCCGTACGGAATCCTCCACAAATGATGCTTCCGTCCGCTATTTTGTCATTTAAAAGGGTGTGCTGTACCGCCACACTTTCCGACCAGACGGGTCTGACCTTCTGATGGTTGTGCCTAAGCACTTGCGCCGCTGTGTTCTCATCGAACTTCACGACGCTCCCACGGCTGGACACCTTGGAGTATCCGGCACGTACGAGCGCGTCCGGCACCGTTTTTTCTGGCCAGGCCTTGCTCGCTCAGTACGCCGATACGTCGCCACGTGTGACCTATACCAACGTCATAAAACACCGTCGCTGCTACCCGCTGGCCATCTTCAACCAATCGACATACCCGCGGAACCATTTTGATGTGTTGGGTTAGACCTGCTTGGTCCTTTTCTCACATCAACATTGGGAAACAAATAGATAGCCGTGATTACAGACTACGCTACACGCTACGCTATTACGCGAGCTCTACCGACCAGCTGTGCAACTGACTTTGCTGACTTCTTGTTACGGGACATTATGTTGATTCACGGTCCTCCGAGACAACTCCTCACAGACCGTGGCCACACATATCTATCCCAAGACATCGCTGACATCCTGCGTTTTTGTTCCACGCAACACACACTGACAACCGCTTACCACCCTCAAACAAACGGCCTCACGGAACGATTTAACCGTACTCTAACAAATATGCACGCTATGTGTGTGTTGCCCGACCACCGAGACTGGGACCTTGCCTTACGCTACGCAACTTTTGCGTATAATTCATCCCATCACGACACAGCGGGCTTTTCGCCGTTGTACTTATTGTACGGAAGAGAGCCGACTTTGCCACTGGACTTAGTCACCTCAGCTCACACCTCGTCCACCAGCGAGTATGTCCGTGACACGATTGCGCTAGCCGATCATGCCCGACAGCTCATTCGCGCTCGGCTGATGGCGTCGCAAACCAACCAATGCCACCGATACGATGCAGAACATGCAGACGCACATTTCGCTTCCGGTACTCTCGTTTTACTCCGGTCTCCTCATTGTCGGCTGGCCCTATCGGAAAAACCTTTGTCTCACTACACGGGACCCTACCGTATATTGCGTCAAGTAACACCTGTCACCTACGAGATTGGCCCCATCAATCCATCATCATCTGCTGTGTGGTCCAGTCATATTGTACATGTCTCGCGGATCAAGCCCTACAAGAATCCGTCAGATAATTACCTTTAAAGCACCGGGACGGTGCATCCGCCACCGGGGGTCATGCTACGTGCCAGTGCATGAAGGTGAAAAAGACGAAGCATACAGACTGTCGCGCGCTAATCTCTGTGGCTGGCACAGCTCACTTAACCGGCAGAAAATACATCTATAACTACCCCTACCAAGTCGGTCTCTTTCTCGTACCAATATTATGAGAGACGCCGTATAGAGGGCTCCGTAAATATGGACCGCCTGCACCCAAATACCGAAGTGCAGCTGAATGGGAGTGCACAAGCCTCTAGCATTCTGCCTTAATCTCAATGGGCCCAGCGAGTCCGGGAATAAATTCCACGACCAGTGGAGCAGCAGTCGAGCGCTGTAACCACTACAACACTGTGACAACTTGATGCAGTAAAATTGTAGTCGAGAGTTAAGGTTAGTCGTTGATTTCCGTACAACGATTTCCACTAAGCATGTCGAATTGATCCTAGCACAATCAAGCCCGCCTACAATAACCTAAATTTTATATACCGTTTAACCACGCTGATTGCGGACAACGATATAGAACTTAGAGATTCCCACCATACCCCGCCACTCCAAAAAAACAGTTCGGTGATGCCACCAGGTTGTGTTAAAGCCTGTTGTCGTCAGGCTTAGACACAACCACTACGCCACGACGGCGTCGTGAACGCACATAGTGATAACACCATATCTTGGTCCCGCACCAATTTGTCAGATGCCCTCGCACCATTTTTCCCGTCAATACTATCACATAGGTAGGTGGAAAATATTATGGTTTGCCACGCTCGCTAAGACCAAAAGAATCACACGCTGCGCTACGCGTATGACAAATAATGACATATAGTAGACTTAACTTATTGATGTCTAAGGAGCGCGCATTCAGAGCCGAATACAGTCGAATGAAGGTTTCTGGACGTAGTCAGGCACTCAGTAGAACACCAACACGGCACAAACTTCAACGCAGTGCCGACGTTCGGCGGTGTCACACGTGCAGTACACAACAAAGTTTGAATAAACAGTTGCCGAGAGTCGATATATTCAGCCATCCGACGTTTCTACTCTATGCTTGTGATGGGCTAAGCTCGGTTCAAAGTGTTTTCAATGCGAAGCATTTCTTAGTCGCACGATGCCACGCTTCGGCGTCGGCGGCGACACCAGGGCGCCATCTACCCCCAAACTGCGCATGCTCTAATCTCGCGCCAGCCCAGCAAATCTATGGGCACATCTATGTACCCATAGATCTTGCTGCCCACATCTATGTGCACATATATCTAACAGATCTGTGGGCACATACTGAGTCTGACTAACATTTACAGGCACTACTCTTGTGTTGCGAGCGGTACGGTGTGGTGTGCCGCCCAGCGTGGCACTCAAGTCACGGAGGCTATACATTTATTTCTTGTAATGATTATGACGGCCATATACTTCTGGTTAGAAATAGTTTCAAAAATAAGTTTTTTTGACAACGCAGCCGGAAAATTAAGCAAAGCGTATGTTCTAGGCGTCCAGAAACTCCCACACAGCGAGCTTAGAATGCTTGGTTCTCTTAAGAGGGGCGTAATTAGTGAAAAAAATCACAGCATATCCACAAAGATAATGATGATGAGTGGGTCGGAGCATCCATTCATCTGTTCGTCCACTCGTGCTTCCATTCGTTTGTCCGTGCATCCGAATGCACGGATGCACGGACGAATGGATGAACGCATGAATAGACTGACGCACGGACGGACGGAAGCAAGAACGAACCGACGGGCGGACGGCCAGAAGCACGGACACATGGACTGACGTATGCACGTAATCATGCACGGACAGACGGATGGACGTACGCATGGACGAGCAGACAGAAAACACGGACGGACGGGCAAACGGATGGTCGGAAAGACAGATTGACGGACGAACGCTTCGCCCCACTCATCATCATTCACTCTCTGGATATGCTGTGAAAACTATAATGACATCTAGTTATATTCTAGGGGAATATACACGCAACGCCGACTATTTAGGAAGGCATAATCTACAGGTGGCTGCATACTACATACGGACGAGGCAACTATCCATGGCGTAAGGAGCTTCACCATTAAAAATTTACGATTGTCGCGTAAGCTCCTGATTTGGCATTTGTGAAAAACATTGTCATGGGAGCTGAGAAGAGGGGTTCATTTTAACTTGCTGTGGCTGAAGCAATACTTTTTAAAATTTATCTTCGGTCTTGAGGCAGTTCCTGCAGCAGCAGGCCATGAGCTCGATTGACTGCTCTCGGCGAAACTGCTGGTGCGGCGCTTTTCACCTTCGGAAGAAAGCAAATTATTTTTATAGTAAGCAAGTATACTACGAGCGAAAGCGTAGAAAACTTTCGAATGAGTCGACATTCAAACTTTGCTTGGCTCTGCGGCTGATACACCACATCGAACGTGCTCCATTCCAGCTTCATTTTTGAGTGTAGTGGTTGGCATATGAAGCAAGCGCTTTACAATGGCGCCATGCAGTCGATGTAGTTTACGAACATACGCATAGGTGTCTGCATGGGGGGGAAGCATGACAGGGACCGACGTCTGTCAAAGTCACTTGAGAGGGCAGGGGGCGCAAAGTTGGCCTAATACATCAGCATTAAGGGGTATTTGCACTTTGCTGTCGCCCGCCCGCCATCCATTTTTTAAGATGGAAGAGTGCTCACACTTATGATGATGATATTGTACGTTCTTCGTTGACACAGTGAACTTTCAGGTTTACTTTATTGACGCGTTCATCGATATACCGTGCTGGAGAACTTGACTGACCATGGATGCCGCACTTCGTCAGCGAGACAATATGCATCCGCTATTCATCAGTGGCGCCGTGAAGGGGTTAGGTGATATATGGTACCAAGCTGAGAAAAAAAAACATGATTTATGCCTCCCTAAAAGGAATCGAGAAAACACAAAAGTAAAGCGTGTCTCTACAAAAGTAGTCTAATGTACAATGATATAAAAGAACTTGCGCAATGTCCAATATTGTTAGGCAGCTAGATTTGTTCTTAACGTGGATGAATTCACAATAACACTTAGTCATTCTTCTACCTCTCGCAGACTAACGTCAATCATTAAGAAATAATAAAACCTCTGTGGTCACAGATGCGTGTGGCAGCTGTAGTAGTTACCCAATGGGCATTTAAACACCGATGGACGTCCACTGGACAACCGCTTCTGGATGTCTCGGTCGTCCACTGTTCGTCCACAAATCACCGATCGGCATCTAGCGGACTTCCGCAGGACTCTAAGGCGCATACTAACAGTGAGTGTGTTACCAGAGAAAGCAATGCGACAGCCAGAAGAGCGTGACTGATTGGAAGCCGAACTTGGCTTAAGGTCGCCCTGTTGTGACATATTACAGTTATCAAACCCTTTTGCCTGACCAGAAGGAAACACAACATGCGTAGTGTGCTCATTTTAGCCCACTGCGATTATTCGTGGGACTAACGAAAGTGGCTAAGGTGTAGCCATATCCTGGCGGAAGAAGAGCGTTCCAGAGGTTGCACAGGTTTGTTTGGTATGAATGGATGCTATGAACGATGTCAATGCTAGTGGTAAGGCCGCCTACAGGTGGAGTGTTAAGACGTCAACAAAGTTGCTCTTCTGCTACTGGAAACACAATAAACGGGACGGACGCTTAGAAAGGAACCTTAGAAGAAACTTTTCACAGGAACTACTTTATGGATTACTGCACTTTGCCAACAAAGCTCTGAGAGGACAGTGGAAGATATAAAAGTCATATTTTTATAGCGTACAAAGTATGTGGTTTTGTTCAAAGCCATACGAAGTTTAAAGTATTTGTATAATAATGTTACAGGTAGGTCATTTATTTTTCGGAGTTATGGGTGAACGAGATGGCGCCAGCCCAACAACAACCAGCAACCGTCGTTGTCCTTCACATTCATGTATTAAAGCTGCGACAGCTGTTCTGTACCAACCCTCTTCCCGCCCACAGTATAAGCTCCGTTTCAGTGCTTGATCTACATGCATGCAGTCGAAGGATGGTGATAAGGCTTGAGTCAAGCTATTTGCATGATGTTGCTCGAAGCGGACGATGACAAACTTCGATCGGCTGGAACGATGTCTTATGTAATGTCAGTCACCTGGCAAACGACACGGTATGGTCCAGTTTAGCAAGCAGTTTTTGAGATAGACCAACGCGCCGAGTGGGTGACAACAGAAGGAAAAGAGAACACGGCGAAAAGTGCACGTTTTTACGATGAGAATCGTCGAGCTGCCTTTGGTGCTCCTGTGAGACCTTTAGACAGTTGCAGGTGAACTGGCGTGCGTGGTCGGCTCGCGCGATGGTTTCACCGGCATATTGAGTGAGGGAGGGCAGCAGGTGTCAAAGCGTCGTAAACAAGAGGCCATTTGGCCGTGTAGAAGATTCCCATTAGGGAGGCGGGTGTCAATTTTTCTTTTTATCTGTATGCGCTACGCGGCGATTTTTGCCCTTGCGATATTCTTAAGTGGTGCTTGATGGATCGACAGCATTCAGGCACCACACAAAAGCTTTAATCCCATTTCGCAGTGGTCGCGCCGCTGAAAGTTGCTTATCACTACACTTATCTTGCGCCATACGTGTTCAAGTTTCCAGAGACCTTGCTGATGAACATAATTTTGCGCGTGTAGTGGCCGAAATAGCAGAGAAGCTGTCTTCGCTTCAACCGCAAAATGGTACCGGTAATATCACACGCACTCGTGTTTATCTGTACGTCGTTCTATTCATATTGATATGTTAACAAATGGTCACTTGTCCAGCCTACCGAAACGATGGCACCGCTTACCGGGAGCGTTGGGGGAATATTTTTTTAAGGTGGGAGGGCGACAAGGGCTCGGGGAAGGTACCTGCCTCACTTGAAGTGGGGCATGAACTTGTGGTCGCGTGTGATTTCGGGATGCCATGTCAAATATAGATTGTTTGCGATGAGGGGGTGTTAAGAGGCTCAATGTGCCACGGCTACACTGCTGCCACTGACCTAACTATGTTAAATGGTAAGTTGGTGCGTAGTCATTTCCGGAACATACAAAAAGATGACAAAAAAAAGAAAAATATAAACAGTGCTATGTGCCTTCCCTCCAACTTCGTCTTCGTTTCTTAAGCACTTTTTCCTGCAGAATTTCAATAGAGACCCAGAATATTATACGAATTGCAGTGTCTAAGAACAAAATAACCGAAGGTCAATTTAGGAAAGTGGCATTTTATTGTACAAACACTTGCACTTTACTACAAGCAGCACTCACAGTACAACTACAACGTCTAGCACAGACTGCGGTCGTCGAAGATCAGGTGCATGAGTACGAAGGCTGCTACGGGCTATCGCTTCACACGCAACACAGCATCTCGTCACAATCTCGTCACGTACGTCGTCACTTTCCGAAAAACAGTAGCACATACCGGGGCACGCGTATGTGCACTGGGATGCGGGTTTGCGCGAATGATGATAGACGCTTTATATCTACTCATGAACTCTGAGAACACACATGGGTAACTTTAACGCTTGAGCTTTAAGAAAACCTGCCATATACAGCGTTTACCGAATCAATTTTAACAGTAAATGTCAGGGTCCCAGCTGCAATCGGACTCTAGCATTCAGCGTGGCAACAAAGTATCCTACACAGAGCCACATCAGGTCTCGAGTATACTTTTCAAATAGGCCCTAAGGTTCGTGTACCGTCAATTGTGGGTGCAGTACTGGCTATTCACTTTTATACATATGTACTCCTATAATACGCCGTGATGTCGGGTTAACGTAAACTGTAGTCAGACGCCATTCGCTGAACTCTATTTTCGTAGCAGTCTTGAGATAGATCATGCTCGCGCGCACCAGCAGAAACACCAGCGCTTCATATCAGCTTACCATCTTCCGGTGTTGCTAAGATCCATGTTGCGTTTCGCATCATTAAGCTACTATAAAAAACTGGTAATATGAAACTTTTGCGGCTGTTTAACGTATGTGTGAGCGTATATTTGTACATATATTTACCGCTGCTTGACAACGTCTCAGTCAATAAAAGAAACAAAACGTATTCCCCTTCCGCCTGCATACTTGGCATAACACCAATTTGTGAAGTACGTGGGATCTGTCGATTTTTTTAGACACAGCATAGAAACCAAAATACTGCACACATCACAATGTATGTCTGTTTTCTGCGCGAATATACAGTATATGGTTTCCTTCTTTATAAAGGTTTGAGTGTGGTCGCATCAAAAATTCTAAAAAATTTAACCTTGAAGTCACAGAAGAACGCCACATTAGTGTATTGAAGGCTACGGAAAGAAAAAAAAAATGGATCTTAAACAACTTCTCTGTTTTGAACTTCAGATTGTTAGCTACACGGCGTCCCAGTGTAAGCAGACCTCACGTGGTCGTATAACTTGCGGATGATGTCGATCTCGTCGATCACGGCGTTTGTGACCATATCGATGAAGGCCAACACGATGACGGCGATCAGACAGACGCCGCCAATGATCATGACGGGCTCCTTCAGAAAGCGATTAGCCGCGTCCGGGCAGCTTCCCGTGTGCACGCGGAACCAAGCCTCGTGGTCGGGCAGGTTCAGCACATCACGTCCGCAGAACATGCCTGTGTAACTTGGAGTCCGCGCGGCAGCACGATGGCGGCACCGAGCAGCGCTCGTGGCTCGGGTTGGACAGGTTACAGTGGAAGTAGCTGCTGAAACAAGATGTTTTATTAACTAGTATACTGAGAACAACACAACCGCGTCAAGCTATTTTCACACCAATGCTCTGTACTTCTAGCCCCGCAATGAGTTTGTCTCCATGGGCAAAAACAAACAAACAAACAAAATGCTGAGCCCCTAAATCACCACCATTGATCGCTCTAGCGTCATTTTCTGTTACTAGATGCACTAGCTCATGGCGTTTTCACCTCGGAAGCTGAGCAAAATAATTCGAACAAGTGGATATATTAGCCGATGAACGCGTTAGCTTTAGACTAATGTGTAAATGCAACGTCATGAATCAATTTTATTCTGTGGGTGGTTTAGGGGCCAAACAGCATATAAAACATTAAATACAAATGGTGTATCTTGCCTTTTTAAAGACGATAGTCTTTCTTGGGGACTTTCCACAGAAAAATTTTGTTCTTTTTGTCTGTACTTTTGTCTGTTTTCCTGCCCTAACGATACCTCAAACAGCACCAAATGGCCAACCCCATTCGCAGCACCCACCAATATTGCTCAATGTTCAGCGTTCATGTTTGTGCGATCGATTGAATAGCAATTATTGCGTACATCTGAGGCGCCATAACAACACTTCGAAGTTTTGTATGTCTGCTTTATACTAAAAGAGGCACAACACAAGTTAGCGTTTATCACGCTGCGCCGAAAGTGCAACGTGATGCTCAAAAAGGTATTTCCAACGCTTTGCTACGACGTCATGGTGGTGGCACCTGCCCGTCGCTTTGCGTTCTACACCTTATCACCTCCGGGACTGGCGCGCACCTTTCTCCGCGGCCTGCACGCCTTCGTTTTCGAAGAATGCGTTGTGCCAGATGGCGCTCGTGTCTAACGTGCCTCGATGCGCTCCTTCGCCTCCGCTGCACGCTCGAAGCACTCTAACGCAGCACCTCCAGAATAACCTTCACAGATTTTCTTGTGCAGAACATCAAATAAACGTTTTGTTCACTCTCTCCAGACGCAAGACTATCGTCTTTCGACTACATTTGAGGTGTAAAACGCCGATTTGGAACCAATTTTTGCAAACGACATACAGCATGTAGAGCTCACTGTTCATTTTTACGAAGAAAACTATGTGACAATAATCAGAATCGCATACTGGATAGCAAGGTGCCTGAAAACAATGGGAACACACACCCCATCAGACGCGTTCTCGTTGTCGTAGCTGCTTTTCCCTCCAGAGGTGGGCTTTAAATGTCGTCATATCACCCTGCCTTCAAATGATGTCACTTCTCCCCGTCAGCTTCACAGGCGACAAAAAAAAATCAACGACAGAGCTACCGCCAAAACCCGTGTGTATGAAGGGGGAAATGATGAGCACGTGTGTTGCGGAGGTGGCGGTTACATCCCGTTTCAATAGCTGTTCACCGTGCTATGGAAGGTACGTGGGCCCTCAGCCAGTCATGAGAGAGCGCAGCACGAAATTTTGTGCCTACGCAAATGTTGCGTCCATGATACGGGTAAGTGGCTCCAACTGAGCGTAAAATTAAGCACTGCACTATTCAGCCAGAGTTATTTAATCACTTCAGTTGCGAAACTGCGTTCCAAAAGCTGCACACGCAATTGGCCAATCCTACGTAAACTAGCAGACTGTCGCGTCATCTGGTAGCGGCAACGTAAAACACAAAATATAGCGGTCAATCGTTGGCTTGCTGATCAACGAATGACACGACAATGAGCGCAGTCAAGCCATCTCAGCCAATGGCGTGCTCAAATTTCGATACACAGAGCCTATGGGCAGTTTTACAACTCGTATGATTTTGCTATACAGCTGCAGAACTTTCACATGCTCCATGCCTACTCATGGCCATAATATGAGGACATGCGAATAAAGCGTCATCGGCAACAGCAGTGCCTTGCCGTAACTGAACAAAAAATAGACGAAAAGAATCATATTTGACGAAAACCGCTCGTCGCTAAAAATACTCATTGTCATATGGTGCAGAGATACTGTGGACTATTATGGTAAAATAACAGTGTCGTCCCACTAACTGCGTGGCTGCGCAGAGTGTGGAATAATCTGCGATGAAGCCCATGTGTTTATAAAAAGTGAAGAACAATTGTCCTGGAAAGCGTTACACTTTTTATTGCTATACTGCAGTTTTACAGAAATTTTCTAATTAGTTTCTTCTGTTGATAACCGGAACCGTTTCCTTTACTTATGTTTTTACATATAATTTTTCTTGCTAATTTATTATTTATTTATGACAGAATCGCCTTCTTGCGGCAAAAAGATTGTCCCACTTACTTACGTTCTAATAGTTTAGAAATTTTGAGCCCCGGGCACGTAAATACATAGTGCTGTTGAATTTGAGATCAGTTATGGTGGTAATTTTCCGCTGCAGCGCAGTGTGACTCCGCCAAACGAACTGAAGTTGATGTAGTTTGTTTCCCCGTCTACATTTTCCGCCTTCATGGGGGTGAAGGAATACAAAAGTTTCTTTCGTAGACTTAGGAGCTTCTATTTAGGAACTGTGTGAAAAATTATGACATCGTCGGATATAATATCCGGCCTTGCTATTGGTAAGATTTTACAGAAATATATAACTAGTACATCTTCTCCCCATAGACCAGCCCCACTGTCACTCTACCCGTCCCATTTTCATCTAGGTAAAGTTTCAGAGCCTATACATGTTCCTGCCCTTGACACGTTCCCCGTAAAATGAGAAACAACTCGGTTGCTTAGGGTTAAGATCAGAAGGAGGTTTTACCAAATGCGTTTGCACTATTGTCCACCAGCAATAAGAAAAAAAGGTGCACCCAGCATACCATATTTAGTTTTTAGGAACAACCGCCACAATATGTGTTTCGTGTAGTGGCATTTTCAAGCCTTTCTCAGGGATTTTAGCGGAGTGCACGACCATTTATTGCCAATATAAAGCAACAAGAGCATCGTTGTGTTATAAGCTTTGCACTTTTCACGGTTTGGAAACGGCAGTTACGGCAATCAATCAGGGACTGCAGAATTTGACACCTACATGTTATTTTCCCAGTCACGAAAGTTCCGGTGTGTCATTCCGCAGCACTTCAGGTAGCGCTGTAGTGCATCGACCAAATTCTCAATGTCTGGCGCATCGCGATACTGAACCACCAGCCTTTCGGATAGTGTGGTCCTTATCACGACCGTGATGCTGCCTGAAAAAATTGGTAGAATAATACCAGGTGATGATCCACATGTAGTCTTGCATGACTATGGAAAAATTTGTGATGAAGCACTCATGACGTTCTGACTCTAAGTTAGGATTTGAGTGCTCAGCCCATCAAAAATTGGTTCGTGTAAAAGCTGCAGGGACATAATATCCTCAAGAGTTTGAACTGATCGTGTGATGGACAATTCGGCAGTCATACTTAGGGAAACAAAACATGTGATACAGCATGTACACCAATAAAGAAAACATATATAGCAATATAAATTGCAACCGCCTGGCCCTAAGATATGGGCTGACCCTAAGATACAATGGCTCCAAGATACGTTCTTGCACTAATTGTTTATTACTCTGAAAGACAAGTCTGCTACGATAATTTTCACATTTGACATATCTGCACGCATCGAGTTCTAAATGTCGTCGTGATTAACCAATCCAGCCACGGAAGCTCTAAGAACCGTGGGTGCGGTTCACTCAAAATTAAAAAAAAATATATGTGAATCGGTTCTCTTCTCGGAATCTTTCAGAAATTCATCAAGTTCGGCTTGCGGTCAACGTTTGCATATGGCGTTGCCACTCCCAAAAATGAAAAAAATGACAGCATATCCACAAGGTGACTGATGATGAGTGGGACTCACGAATGAGCGGACGAACACACGGATGGAAGGAGGCACACATGGACTGACGGGTAGACACACAAACGGACAAATGGAAGCACACACGGACAGACGCATGAACGGACGCATGGACAGATGGACGGACGAACCCATAAAAGGAGTGATGCACGAATGAATGGACGCACACACGAACGGACACATGGACGAATAGATGAATGTCTGTCTCTTCACTGGTCTGTCTGTCTGTCTGTCTGTCTGTCTCTCTGTCTGTCTGTCTGTGTCCGCGCGTGCTTTCATCCATCCTTGTGCCTATCCATGCGCGCATGCGTCAATGCATCGCATCGCGTTCGAGAATGCACACGGCACGCGGGTAACACAGACGAGACGCCAGCCAAAGAATCCAAGCGCAAGCTTTTTCAACGCACCCACCACTTTGATTCGCAATAGGGAGAAGCAGGGGTGGCTACTACGATGGAAGCGATACTAACCCACACCCAAAGAAGCTTCGTCCCTAAAATAGAATTTATTTTATCTCTTTCAAGGTACGTGAGCTCGCAACTCTTCCTCCTCGCCTGGGGAGGAGAACTACTCGGCCAGGAAGAGACAAACCTATGAAAAGAGCATAGCAATATAAAATAGCAAAACAAGCAAGGTCCCTTATTTGAAGATCATACGCATGTAACGTCGCTGATACGACACCGTTTCGAAAAATTTTGTCGGGTACGTGTGCGGCGAAGATTCGTACGCAGCTGGAACACCACAAATAAATGTTGGCATTTGAGTGGTTAGGGTGGTCTTTAGAATATTTTTATGTCAAAAAATTGGCAGACCCCACGTACAGTTGAAATCCATAATATTCCAAGCACGAATGAGAAATTTTGATATGTCATTTTAATATCAGCACAAAGTTACGAGGTGGAGGTGAATGATGCCGTACATGACTTCCGTGTTTTGATTATAATGTTTGGATGTGTCGTTTATCTTCGTCATACGTTTAAGTCACGTTATACCAAAATTAATATGCGTGGAGCTATAGCGAAACAGTCGTGAGAATGCTATGAGCGTGGTATGTTGCAATGTTCTTAGATGACACGTGTGTCAGCATCATCATGATTGCACCAGTCATATATTTTGCCATCCAATGACGACACGTAACACCAAATTTGGTATATGGGGAGTTAGTAAAACAGCCGCGAGCGCATCAAGAAGGGCCCGTTATACCCCAATGTAGCGTTCAAGCGCGCGCACGCTGGGCACAGTGACGCTACGTTAGCAAAACACGAGCACTCTTTAGTGTGACGCTAGGCGTGACCGGCGTGACTAGCGTCCATCGGCGCGGCTTGACGGCAACCGGTGAGAAATGTGACACGCTGCATTTCGCGTCGATGCGTTACCCAGACAACACTGCGTCACCTTCTTTTTGTGACAGAGGGACGCCGGACACGCTGAAACGTGCATGCGTCAAAGCAACGCAGTGCGGCGCGCGTCTACGAATATATGGCAACACCGGCGCCTGGCGTGGCAACACCGGCGTGGCGCGATGAAATGAACGCCGACCACCACGCGCACTGCTTCACCTCGAAATGTACTGGCGCCTTGACTTTGGCATGTAGTCATGTCTTCACATGACAGGCATCTCCTGATTATCATGTTTGGATGTGTCATTTACTTTTGTCATCCACTTGCGTCGCGTAATGCGGTGTTTGGTAAGTGTGAAGCTAGCGAAAGAACCGCGAGTGCATTATGAGCATAGCACGTAGTCATGTTGTTATTACAGGTATTTCATGTTTATCATGTTTGTGCCAGTATAATACCTTCATCATTCATTCACGTCCCGTAGTGCCAAATTTGGTATAAGTGGAGCTAGCGGAAAGGTCACCAGCGCATCATGAGCGTGGCATGAAGTCATGTTGTTACATGACACGCTTTTCATGTTTATCATGTTTGCACCAGTATAATACCTTCGTCATTCATTAACGTCCCGTAATACAAAACTTGGTATATGTGACGCAAACAAAATGGCCGCAAACGCATCATGAGCGTGGCATGTAGCCATGTTGTTACATGACACGCACATCATGATTTTCTTGTTTAGGTCTGCTGCTTGTGTTCGCCATGCAATCATCCCATACCATGCCAGTTTTGCCACATGCCATGTGAACGAAACCACCTTAAGAGCTTCAGGACTATGAAAGGTAAATCTTGACATTCATAACAAATACGTCTAGATTTTCATGGTATAGCTAGTCAGATGTGTTCTTCATACAGTCATGTTATGGCATACCAAATTTGGTATCGATACCATTATCAAAACGGCCAGGAGAGCTGAACGTCGTAGGTGGCTAGATAGATAGATAGATAGATAGATAGATAGATAGATAGATAGATAGATAGATAGATAGATAGATAGATAGATAGATAGATAGATAGATAGATAGATAGATTGATAGATAGATAGATATGTAGATAGATAGATAGATAGATAGATAGATAGATAGATAGATAGATAGATAGATAGATAGATAGATAGATACGCTCAAAGTCGCCAAAATTCGCTAAGAAATGCTTCGCACATGAAACCAGTAATTGGTTAGCATACTGGCAGGATGTATAAATTTAGGTTTGTTATATAGTTAAAGAGAAACTTGAATACAATGACTTGGTCTTTCTTCGTTAAAGGCGTATCATTTACAATAAATGGGTGAGTCCAACGCATTGGCGTAGCGGTTAGGATGCTCCGCTGCTGACCTGGAGGCCGCATTACTCGATTCCGACCGCAGCGTTCGCATTTACATGCAGGCGAAATGCTAGGGGTCTGTGCACTCTGGGACGTCCGCGCACATTAAAGAACGCCAGACGGTCAAAATTTCCGGATCATCGAATCACTGCAGCAGCCCCTATTGTCACAGGTCGCTTTTTGGATGAAATGTGTGATATTATAAAATGCTAATTATAAAAAATTGTTACCTAATATGGATAAGAATATTCGGAGTGGTCATCGTAGCGGTGGACAAATGTCTTCAAGTATTAACTCAGGAACATGCGATCGTGGACACATAACCATTTGCGACGGAAGTTTACAAGCCAGGTTAGTGCTTAAAGCTGGACACACCGATTCCGTAGTTCGCGAGGTACACCTTGTGCCAGTTTTTTTCCCTGCGCAGAGACGATCCAGCTTATGTTTTTTAGGAAAGTGCATTTGCATGTAGCTTATTTTTTTATTAATTGTAACACGGGAATTGTATTAGTTGGAATTAAAAAAGGTCATTCTATGTTATGATGTCCTTCACGCGTTATCGATGCATTGAAGTATATTATTGAGTGGTTAACGCATTTCCGTTTTTTGAATTGATGAAATTTGGCCTATATATTTTTTTGCAAAAAAGCCGAAAGGGGTAACTATGTGACAAGTTCTCAATTGCAAGATATATTTGTGGAGAAGAACACACGAAATGATTCCCCAATTTTCCCGTTGTCACTGTGTCAGCGATATGGGTCAGACAGCTATATTTTCTTAGCAGGAACGAAAGATACCAGAACATCCAGCACGAAGTTGATGAGAATCAGGAGAGTGAGTGCGTGGGAGTACATATTGAGCAGGAAGGTGTTCTCGCGCAGTGCCCCAACGCATCCACATGAGCTGACCGTGAGCAGGGCGAGACCGAATGAAAAGAGCAGCACCTCCAGGTGCGACAGTAGCGTGCCGGGAAAGTCCAGGTTTTCCAAGATGCGCTCGTCCTCCTCAAACTCCCATGATTCCACCAGAAAGAGCGCCCCGGCCAACATAAAGAACGCCCCCACAAACCACAGGAGAAGATTGAGAAGCAGCAGCGGGCATCGCACCTTCAAAGACAAGAAACCGGATTTCAATCAGTCGCTCACGTCAGCGTTCTATAGGCCGCCATTGTAATAGCCGATCTTAGGAACTCATAAATTGAGGAATATTAAGCGACGTTTTCTTTTCGAACTACTCCTGGTCGATGCAGTGCGAAACAATACAATACGATACAATACATTTATTTCTTCGAATATAAGAAATGTGGGGTGTAGTAGTGGTTAAGAGCTGTTGGAAAAAAAACACAGCATATCCATGGAGTGCAAGATAATAAGTGGGGCGATGAAGCATCCGTCAGTCCGTCAGTCCATCCATGCATCCTTTCGTCCATTCATGCTTGCTTCCTTCCAGCCATGTGTCCGTCTGTGCGACCGTCCTAGCGACCGTCCGTGCATTTGTTCATGCGTCCGTCCACGCGTCCGTTCGTCTGTTCATGAATCTGTCTGTCTGTTCATCCTTCCTTCAGTGCGTACGTCCATGCGTCCATCCATTTTTGCGTGTATTCATGCTTCCATCTGTGCGTCCATTCATGCGTCCATACGCGCATTCATTCGTGAGTCCATCCATGCATTCGCCCATCTGTCCGTCTATCCTTCCGTCCGCCCGTGCATCTGTTTGTCTTTCAGTGCCATCATTTTGTACCTTTTCGTCATGTATTGATCATATTGAAGTACTGTAATCCAAAGGACCTTTCAAGGACTTAACGAGAGGTGGCACGGCCGGAATAGAGGAGTAGCACCCGCGCACTGTCTTACGCCTGGTCTTTGTGTCTAGTTTTCACCTTTCACTGCCGCTTGTTCAGCACTTTCTTGGCATCTTGGATAGCCAGCGGCCGTAAACGGCACCCGCGCGCATTAGACACCTTTGACTAAATTCTTAACACGTGATCCAGTCAACGGGTGTGCGGTGCGAGCAGTAGTTTTTTTTTTCTTTTTAGGGGCGAAGCTCTTTGAAGTGACAGTTGTTCGTCCCTCGTAGCCGTTGTAGTGCGTAACAAGTATAACATTTGGACCTTTAAGGTGGTGCCGGTGAATGACTTCTTCGGTGCGTTGTTGAACAATAAAAGATAGTGCTCAATGTAATGGCTGCTAATGGGGAATGAGAGACAGGAGCATTCGGCTTTAGTTAACGCGCACGCTGCGATGCACATTAGCAGCCATTGGCATGTACATTGAGCAATATATCTGACAAGAAAGGATTGCTACGTTATACTCGCTGGGTGTAACCTTCTTAGTTTTAGAAAGGTTTAGCGAGCGTTTAGCCGCAGTGTCACGTATACAATGAACTAGTATATACCATGAACACGAGGTGGTTAAAGGTGGGAAGTAGATACGAAGCGCAAGCCGTAGGAAAGTGAAAGTCGAATTCTCCTGTCTCTCATTTCCCATTAGCAGCTATAGGCATGTACATTGATCACTATCTGACAGAAAAAGGTTGCTGCGTTATACTCGCTGTTCGTAACCTTCTTGGTTTTAGAAAGGTTTAGCGAGAGTTGGGCCGCAGTGCCCTGAACACAGTGAACTAGTATATACCATGAACTCGAGGTGGTTAAAGGTAAGAAGTAGACCCGAAGTGCAAGCCGTAAGAAAGTATGCATGTGCCACCTCTCGTTTAGTCCTTGAAATGTCCGCTGGATGGTGGTGCTTCTATATAGGAAATATATGATGAAAAGATGCGATATGGTGGTACTTGGAGTGTTGGAAAGATGGACGAACGGACACACAGACAGATGTATGGATGGACGCATGAACGGACGCAGGGGCGGATGCATGGACGAACGCAGCGACGGACACACGAACAGACGCACGCCCGGACGGGCGGATGGACGTATAGACGGTCACACAGACGGACGCATGGACGGACGAAAGCAAGAACGAATGGACGGTCGTATGCTTCGCCCCACTCTCCATCATTCACTCCGTGGATATGCTGCCAATTTTTTTTTCTAAACACACAGTGGTGGGGTGATAAGTGAATTCAGTAATCCCTGAATTTTTCGCCGTTACGGCCTCATCAATTGTGAGACCCAAAGGATGGCTTTTAGTTCTCTCATATATAGTACAGTACCGAGTACTCTAAATCGTTATGTACTTTTTCTAAACAGTTTCTCGCCTTGGATATGTTCCGTAATTGATAATCTGTTCACTCTCTCTGAGCTTATAGCCTAGAAAATACTGACCTGAATTGCGAATATTGGTTTAATAGATATTGTGTCATAACGGGTACTCTTGAGACACATAATGTCATGATTCTATTTGCGCAGAGCAAAATAGTGATGGGCTTGGAAGTTTTGTGATATGTAGATTATAAGAAGGTACGCTGGGTCAAGTGCAAGTTATAGGATAAATAAACATATTGCTGATATACCTGATGAAGAGATATCCGAAAAGCTCTATTACTTTGATTGATTTTTCGGAGCAGGCTTTCCATTTATTTAAACAAGCAGGAAACTTATGATGGTGATCCTGGAACGTTAAGAATTACAATATTGACCTGCACGTTAACCTATCAAATGAAAAACGCACTATCGATACTGTGGTAAGCTCAACACTGGATTGACGTCAAGAAGGATTGTTGTCTCAGCCGGCGGGCTGCTGAGCGGAGCCGAAAGTCCGCTTGAACGCGAACTTGCACCACCTTCATCCTTACGTGGCCGGGACATGCAGCTGATGAGGTTGGAAAGGACTCTGCTTTGTGGTTCACAGTATACACGTTCGTATATGTTCTTCTTCTTCTTCTTCTTCTTCTTCTTCTTCTATTCATCTCTTGGCTCTTACCCAATGCAGGGAATTGTTGTGGTTGTTGTTGCTTTCCTCTGCAAATGGCTCGCACCCGAAAAAGGGGATTGGCTGATTATAAGGGAAATTTGCCCGATACTTTCAGCATTGCTTCATTCCTAAAACTTTTGTTATTTAATTATAATTTGAAGTGCCAAGTGCGAATTTGCAGAAAAATCAATGAAGGAAAAATAGAGATACTATAGCTTAGCAGAAAAATTGTTTAGTCGCAGTGATGTATTCCTGAATGGCGAATAAAACATCCCTTTTGCAGAAACCCAGTGTAGAGGCTTGAAATGAAAGAAAATAAGGTTGCGATAATTGCAAGCCAGTTTTTGAAGAGGTGGTGCTAGTATGCTTCACCTGAATAAATCGAAACGGCGACAATGTAATAAAAAATGACTGATCGTTTCCTATTGATTACAGTAAATGCACATAGGGGAATTCAATAAACCCGATCTATGCAAGTAAAAATTGAAGAAGGTAACGCGGCAACGAAATTTTGTGATGACAACTTCCATCATCCTTGAATTAGACAGTTCACTGCGCCAGAGAAATAACAAGTGGTTGTACTCCGGAGAAGCCCTCAGTGCTGGGTCTGATAAATTTTGCCTGAATTTAAGTGTGCGAACTTGCGCCACCGTAATGTGTACTGTAGGAGGGAAAATAGGAATGATGGGTGTCAAAAGCAAAGCCTTCGCAAGAGAATCAGCTATTTCAATAAACAACAACTAGACGAGTGTTAGGTTTCTTTTCTTCGAAATACTACTCGTATATGCTAGAGATAAGTTTCACGGCAAATACTTACTCAATAATAATATTTAAAATTTAAAAGACTGAAGAATTTAGCTCTATATTCTTTTAGTCTGACTGGTAATTTCCTCTCTTCCGTAGTGAACAACCCTGTGACTGTAGCCCAGAGTAGAGGCGCCGAATGCTCAAAGAAACCTTCTCAAAACAGCATCTTTGTTTCACCTATGGCCTGTGGCACACACCTACCGTCGGGGATCGGCCAAGAATTGAGTGGTTTTACGAAATAGTGGGAAGCTTCAGACTAATAAAGTCATACAATAGAAAGAATACAGATTGCTTCAAAAACTATGGTGCTTGACGTAATGCATACATTTAAATATAAAGAAAACAAAGAAACGAAAATTCATTAAAGTTAGAGTATTACCCTTAATTTATATGTATAAATGTCTTAATTAGGTCAGCATAATAATACTGATAAACTAGTCAACTGATGAGTTTTGTTATTAAAGTTCTTGACAGCCACACATACCTTCTCAATGGAAAACCCAGATATAAAGGCTCCCAATGACCAAATTACAGACAGAAATAAATTCATTCTAATACTATGTAAAAGTATTTCTAAAACAATTTTTCGCTCTGTATTAAACCGAGCGCAGGTATATAAAATAATTTATGGTTTTCAGTTCACCACAGAACGCGCACAGTTGCGAAGGTGCCTAACCAGACCTGTGTTTTTAGAAATTTAGAATCGGCAGCGCAGCCTCATAACATGTACTTCTAGTTTACAAGTATGGCAAAAGGCATACTGCCAGAGATATAATAAATGTTGGTTGATTGATTCATTGATATGTGAGGTTTAACGTCCCAACACCACCCTTTGATGATGAGAGACGCTGTAGTGGAGGGCTCCAAAAATTTCGGCCACTTGGGGTTCTTTAACGTGCACCCAAATATGAGCACATGGTTCTACAGCAATTTCTCCTGCATCGAAAATGTAGACACTGCCTTCGCGATTCGATCCCGTGACCTGCGGGTCGGCAGGTACTGGTGCATGGAACGCCTTTATTAGTTAAGATTCAGCATCAACAGAAAGTGCCGCACTGAAAGATAGAGAATATTGACACGTGCGGTTCTTTTGGTTTACGAAGAAAGCCGCTATCACTTTCCAGTGACACGCGCGCTCGTTGTGATTGTTTGCGGGGAGCATTGTTATCACTTTCTGTTAAGCGCAACGCAGGCCGCGTTTATCTTGCATGCCACTCTGGAACCGTGTGGATCATTCTTGAAACTTTGCATGCTTGACGCGCACATTTTAGTAACTTCTGGAGCTCCAGAGATAAATCGAGAACGCGATATGACGCGTGTATAAAAGCCGGCGCAATGCGCCACTTGTCAGTCTTTTTTTCCGTCGACCGACGACTGTTCACGCCGCTGTTGCTGTGAGTTGTGTTTGGCCTTGTTTTGCTGGGCACAAGTTCGCCCAATAAACAGTTCGCCCGACATCGCCCTGACTCCTGTGTGCTTCCTCTGAAGTGCTGCGTGTGTCACAACCGCGTGACATCTGGTGGAGGTGCTTCTCGGTCCATGTACCGTACGCTCCCGTCCAGCCGTGAGCCAAGCCCAAGCCGCCAAGAGGACGACGACGACCCGGTCGTTCGAGTGAGCCGAAGACAACAAGGACTACCGCCCGAATAACTGCCGCTTCCCGACAAGGACAAGAAAACAAAGGCTGCTACGAAGCCGGCATCCACGATGACGGAAGCAAGGTCTTCGGCAACCGTGGTCGTCAACCAGCCCAGAGAGCCGCCTACCTTCCGCGGATCGACCTACGAAGACCCGGAAAGCTGGCTTGACATTTACGACCGCGTCGCAGCCCTCAATAAGTGGGACCCGGACGACAAGCTGCGTCATGTGTATTTTTACCTGAAAGACGCCGCAAGGACTTGGTTCGAGAACCGCGAGTCAACGCTTCGAACCTGGGACGACTTCCGCGTTGCTTTCCTGCACACCTTTGCAAGCGTCGTGCGGAAGGAAAGAGCCGCATCACTGCTTGAAACTCGGGTGCAGCTCCCCAACGAAAACGTAACGATCTTCACGGAGGAGATGACGCCACTTTTCCGCCACGCCGACGCCGACATGTCTGAGGACAAGAAGGTTCGTCTGCTTATGCGAGGAGTGAAGCAGGAGCTCTTCGCCGGACTGATTAGAAACCCGCCAAAGACGGTACAAGAGTTCCTCTCCGAGGCTACCACCATCGAGAAGACTCTTGAAATGCGGACCCGCCAATACAATCGGCGCATGTCGCCAGACGTCGCAGAAGTCCGAGGACTCTGCCCCGACGACCTGCGCGAGACCATACGCGCTATTGTTCGTGAAGAACTGCGCCGCATGCTGCCATCGTCTCAGCCCCAAGTCGCCTCTCTCGAAGACGTAGTCCGCGAGGAACTACAGCGCTCACTGAGCGTTCCTGAACGGCCACAGCCCCAACCGGAGGCGATGACCTAAGCCGCTACTGCACCTGTCGCCGCTCCTCGCCAACGCCAGGACCCAACGTCTCCGCAGTTTCATCGCCAACCACCGCCGCCACCCCCGACGCCTTCCCGCTCGCCAGTAATCCAGCGCTCGCCGAGGAAAACTGACGTTTGGCGCACCCCGAACCACCGCCCACTATGCTACCACTGCGGCGAAGCCGGGCACACCTACCGCTACTGCCAGTACCGTGAGATGGGACTGCGTGGCTTCGACGTGAACGCGCCGCGTCCGCGCCCAGGTGAGCGACCTCTTGACATCGCTGACTACATCGCTGGATCGCAGTGGCAACGACGACGACCATCCCGTTCACTTTCGCCTGGCCGCTACGTCTCCCCGGATCGCCGCCAGTACACCGGCCCTAACCGGGGCCGATCCCCAAGCCCTTATCCGGGAAACTAAAGGCAGCAACCGATGGAGGTGCGGTTGCTGCACGACGCAATGCCGAAGATCCTCCTCCTCCGCCGCCGCCGCCGCCGCTGCCGATGACGACGACCACGACGCACGAACTTTCCCGACGTAGTCGCAGTACGCCGCCTGAGCAGAGTCTTCTCGACAAAGCCTCGCCGCCTACGCGACATAGCAGCGCCGGACCAAGCCGACGCAGCCGTGATCCGACGCCCCGACCTAACCGGAACGCCAGACGACGAACCACCGACCTCTACGTGATCATCGACGGCCACAGCGTCACCGCCCTAGTCGATACCGGCGCCGACTACTCTGTCATCAGTGGTCTCTTCGCCGCTAAGCTCAAGAAGGTAAAGACTGCATGGGAAGGACCGGATATCCGAACAGCAGGGGGCCACCTTATAACACCGACTGGAACCTGCACGGCAAGAGTCACGATTCGCAGCCAGACGTATTCTGTGAGTTTTGTGCTGCTGCAGCAATGCTCGCGAGACGTCATTTTAGGCATGGATTTCCTGGACCAGCAAGGCGCAGTCATCGACCTAAGATCCAGGTCAATCACGCTGTCCACGGATAATGCAACGGCGTCAGACTGCAACGTCGCTCACAATGCTTTGAATGTGACAGAAGAGCAGGTAACCATCCCGCCACTGTCGAGCGTCATCATTTCCGTCGGCACCAAAGCGTCTACCAACTTACAAGGTGTCATCGAAGGCGACCAGCACCTGCTCCTAGACCGTCAGATGTGCGTCGCAAGAGGCATAGCCAAGCTTCATAACGGCGAAGCCAAGGTAATGGTGACGAACTTCAGCAACGAATATAGGCACTTGAATAGGATTGATTGATTGATATGTGGAGTTTAACGTCCCAAAACCACTATATGATTATGAGAGACGTCGTAGTGGAGGACTCCGGAAATTTCGACCACCTGGGGTTCTTTAACGTGCACCCAAATCTGAGCACACGGGCCTACAACATTTCCGCCTCCATCGGAAATGCAGCCGCCGCAGCCGGGATTCGAACCTGCGACCTGCGGGTCAGCAGCCGAGTGCCTTAGCCACTAGACCACCGCGGCGGGGCAGCACTTGAATAGGGGCACGACGGTAGCACATCTAAGTGAATTTGTGGAAGCGAGCAATGCCTTCGCCCTCGCCGATTCTCAGGGAGCCGCAACGTCGACAGCAGTGTCCGCGCCCGTCTTCGACGTCAATCAAGGCCTTTCCAGGCAGCAACAAAAGGAGCTCAAAGCCTTACTCCACCAATACAAGGACTGCTTCTCGTCGTCATCGAGGCTTCGTCAGACCCCTCTCGCGAAACATCGCATAATAACCGACGAATATGCCCGTCCGCTCCGTCAGAGCCCCTACCGAGTTTCTGCACGGGAACGCGAGGCCATCAAGCAACAAGTCGACGAAATGCTGCGTGACGACATCATTCAGCCGTCTACGAGCCCGTGGGCATCACCCGTGGTGTTAGTGAAGAAGAAGGACGGAACCCTACTTTTTTGTGTCGATTATCGTCGCCTGAACAAGATCACGAAGAAAGACGTGTATCCACTCCCACGGATAGACGATGCTCTGGACAGACTCTACAACGCCAAGTACTTTTCGTCGATGGACCTCAAAACCGGCTACTGGCAAATCGAAGTAGACGACAGAGACCGAGAAAAGACTGCCTTCATAACACCAGACGGCCTGTTCGAGTTTAAGGTCATGCCCTTTGGTCTTTGCTCGGCGCCCGCGACGTTCCAACGGGTTCTGGACACAGTACTCGCGGGCTTGAAGTGGCAGACTTGCCTCGTCTACTTGGACGACGTAGTCGTATTTCCTTCCAACTTGGACGAGCAACTTGGACGAGCACCTCAGGCGCCTTGAAGCTGTTCTTCGGGTAATCAAAGCCTCGGGACTTACCCTGAAGCCAGAAAAGTGCCGCTTCGCCTACGAGGAGCTATTGTTCCTTGGCCACGTTATCAGCAAGTCGGGAGTGCTCCCTGATCCACAGAAAACAGCTGCGATCGCCGACTTTCCTGCACCCACCGACAAGAAAGCAGTACGCCGATTTCTTGGCCTCTGCGCTTATTACAGGCACTTCGTGAAGAACTTTTCGCGGATCGCCGAGCCACTGACGTACCTCACGAAGGCCGACGTCGACTTCAAATGGGAAACGCCGCAAGTCGAGGCATTTCAAGAATTAAAGCGACGCCTGCAAACGCCGCCAATACTGGTGCACTTCGACGAAGAAGCTGACACCGAAATTCACACGGACGCAAGCAGCACAGGGCTCGGCGCCGTGCTCGTGCAGAGGATCGACGGACTTGAAAGGGTCATCAGTTACGCTAGCCGGTCACTTTCGAAGGCAGAAGCCAATTATTCCACGACAGAAAAGGAATGCCTTGCCATCATCTGGGCTACATCAAAGTTCCGCCCCTACCTGTACGGCAGGCCTTCCAAAGTCGAGAGTGACCACCACGCCTTGTGTTGGCTAGCTAACTTGAAGGATCCATCAAGGCGCCTCGCACGGTGGAGTCTCAAACTACAAGAATTTGACATCACCGTCGTCTACAAGAGCGGACAAAAGCACTCCGACGCCGACTGCTTGTCTCGCGCCCCTGTCGATCCGCCGCCCCAGGATGACCGGGACGACGACTCTTTCCTGGGACCCATTAGTACCGACGACTTCGCGGAACGCCAACGAGCTGACCCAGAGTTCAAGATCCTCATGGACTACCTGCAAGGCAAGACCGCCGACGTGCCGAAAGTATTCCGCCGAGGACTGGCTTCGTTTTTCCTGCGGAACAACGTCCTCCTGAAGAAGAACTTCTCGCCGCTCCGCGCCGACCACCTCCTCGTGGTGCCTTCAGCGTTACGTCCAGAGGTTCTGGAAGCATTACACGACGACCCGACAGCCGGACATCTTGGTGTTTCCCGCACACTGTCACGAATACAAGAGAAGTACTATTGGCCTCGCCTCACTGCCGACGTCGCCCACTACGTAAAGACATGCAGAGACTGTCAGCGACGCAAGACGCCGACAACTAGGCCAGTCGGACTTCTGGAACCCATCGAACCACCTCGACGGCCATTCCAACAAATCGGCACGGACTTACTGGGGCCGTTCCCGACGTCAACTTCTGGCAACAAATAGATTGTCGTAGCGACTGACTACCTCACCCGCTATGCCGAAACAAGGGCCTTGCCCAAGGGCACTGCCGCCGAGGTCGCCAAGTTCTTCATTGAGAACATCGTCCTTCGCCACGGAGCCCCCGAGGTCCTCATCACCGACAGAGGTACGGCCTTTACGGCTGACCTAACGGAGGCGATCTTGAGGTACAGTCAGACAAGCCACCGCCGAACCACCGCGTTCCACCCACAGACGAATGGCCTCACCGAGCGTCTAAATAAGACCATCGCAGACATGCTGGCCATGTACGTGGACGTCGAACACAAGACGTGGGACGCCATACTCCCGTATGTAACCTTCGCGTACAACACGGCCGTGCAGAAAACGACGCAGTTTGCTCCATACAAGCTCGTCTACGGACGGAGCCTAACAACGACACTTGACGCCATGCTACCGGTCGGCACCGACGAACAAGACCTCGACGTCGCCAGCTACCTGGATCGCGCTGAAGAAGCTCGACAGCTGGCCCGCCTGCGTATCAAGAGCTTACAGACGGTCGACAGGCGCCACTACAACCTTCGACGACGCCACACCGAATACCAACCCGGCGACCTTGTCTGGGTCTGGACGCCAATACGACGACGGGGATTGTCTGAGAAGCTCTTTCGACGCTACTTTGCACCCTACAAGGTAGTCCGACGTCATTGTGAACTGGACTATGAGGTCGTGCCCGATGGCTTAACGTCATCCCAACGACGCCGTGCACGACCCGAAGTCGTACACGTGGTGCGACATAAACCTTATTACGCGCGCTGATTAGCTGTGACGCATTGTTAATGTAATTTATTGCATGTACTCTCTCTTATGTTCTGTCTTTAGCATCGGGACGAAGCTTTTTCAGGGGGGGGGGGTAGTGACACGTGCGGTTCTTTTGGTTTACGAAGAAAGCCGCTATCACTTTCCAGTGACACGCGCGCTCGTTGTGATTGTTTGCGGGGAGCATTGTTATCACTTTCTGTTAAGCGCAACGCAGGACGCGTTTAACTTGCATGCCACTCTGGAACCGTGTGGATCATTCTTGAAACTTTGCATGCTTGACGCGCACATTTTAATGGAGGCGGAAATGTTGTAGGCCCGTGTACTCAGATTTGGGTGCACGTTAAAGAACCCCAGGTGGTCAAAATTTCCGGAGCCCTCCACTACGGCGTCTCTCATAATCAGAAGTGGTTTTGGGACGTTAAACCCCACAAATCAATCAATCAACGCGCACATTTTAGTAACTTCTGGAGCTCCAGAGATAAATCGAGAACGCGATATGACGCGTGTATAAAAGCCGGCGCAGTGCGCCACTTGTCAGTCTTTTTTTCTGTCGACCGACGACTGTTCACGCCGCTGTTGCTGTGAGTTGTGTTTGGCCTTGTTTTGCTGGGCACAAGTTCGCCCAATAAACAGTTCACCCGACATCGCCCTGACTCCTGTGTGCTTCCTCTCAAGTGCTGCGTGTGTCACAACCGCGTGACAATATGTTATTATGACAGCTGGTGTAATTGCCATATGCAACTGACGCAAAGCGACCACAACTGTCAGCCAAAAAAACGGGTATAGATCAGATAGTTGGAAGGTATAAGAACAATCTGAATTCGGGCTAAGTATACCAACACAGCAATTTTCATCCGATTGTGATGCGTCTGAAAGAACAATAACGATTGTTGTAATACGGCACAAGTCATCTTGTAATAAATCATCTAAGATATTACGGAGAAGTAATTGGGCTTTATTTGAAAAAATAGCATCAAATTGAATTTTCCCAAGGTATGACTTATGACGAGTCGGTATGCTATCGCATATATGTGCGTTTATGACTTGTTAGCTGTGAAATCGTGGTCTTGAAGCTTTGAAAATTCATACCGGGTTGAAAAAAAGGCTGTTTCTGATTGTCGTAATAGTGAATCTTAAATTGTCAAGAGTGTTTGTACAGTCAAAGGCAGATTCTGCTGGAAATAGCAGGAACTCTCAATTATAGGTACAGCACATATTGTTAGGAACGGTTTTATGCAGGCTAGGACATAAGCGCAAAGATTCTCTTTCCGAAAACAAAGAAGAGGTCTGAATTTTCAAGCTCAAACCTTAGAGAAAGGTGTACAACCAGCTTCCAAAATAGGACGAATGTATATGGAATATATCCTTAACAGCGGCTCTCTTCTAATACTTATGAGGTAGTTGCTTAGCCTACGTAATACGCCACAGGCCCACGCGCCTTTTCCGGCGACATATTCAATTTGAGGTCTCCAGTTAAGCAATGTATGATGAATTACTTCTATTTGCTTAATAGCGTCTACCTGCCTTATATCCTGATGATAATAAGACAGTGAGAAGTGCTCGAGGCACTGCAGTGGGAGATTAAGAAGCGCGCATTCACTCGAATTAAGAAAAATCACTTACCATCGAGCCAGCTATCCAGAGTGTTAAGGTACATCTGTAGCCGTTTAGAGAAAGTCCTAATGTTATGTGCGATTGCAAAAAAACGTGACATCATCTGCATAAACATAATTTGTTATGTTCTGGTGACGTGTTATGGTGCTGATTAGTGCAATAAATAGCACTGGAAAAACCACTGAGCCTTGCGGTACCCCTCTCAGTTGTGAGTGAGTAGATTATCTATACCCTTCTTTAAAACAGTGAAATTTTCTGTCTGCAAGAAAAGTGTGAGCCTACGTTATTAAGCACGTTGGAAATCAAGCCATTCTAATCAATTTTTAAAGATATAGTGCTCTACGGTTTGATATTCTTTAGCGAAGTGTAAAGTAATTAAAGCTGCAGATTTGTTATGTTGCCGACCAAGTTGCATACGACTTTTCAAATGAAAATGGATATTCAAAAATAAACAACCAGTCCTTAACCCAATTGGACAGAGGCTATAAACTAATCTCTCGTCAATAAGTTCATTATTTGTGTTTTGATTGTCCTAAAAACCAATTCCACTAAAGTTTATTGTCAATGTGATTGGTGTTTTGTCATCCAACATGTATGCTCCATTTTGATTTTAGAGCAACATAATAATTTTAGCAAGTTTCCCTTCTGGCGGGATTCATGCGTTCCCTAACAAATAATTCACAAGTTTCAGCTAAAGTATAAGCAATTTCTGAAGTAAGACCGTAAACAAAAAACTCTTTTTTTTAATCTGGTCCTGCAGATGTCCTTATTCGGCATAGTACGTTGTGACTTACTTCAGCTCTCAATTTCTTTTAAATCCAAGTGAATTTACTAGGACAAAGCAAATACCCGAAAATTTAGCAGTAAAGCCGTGCTCTAAACTTAGCACTTTGTCTTCTAGAGTGTAGTTAATTTCTTCCGGCATAAACACACATGATTGTAAGGTTAAAGGCATTGGCAGTACTTTCCTTCTCACGAGCTATGGGAACAAATCACGCTCACAGTTTTTAATTTGGAAGAGTAATTGTAATGCGAACTGTCATATTTTTCTTTCGCGCGCCTAATTGTACGCTTCAATACGAGAGCAAGAAATTGATAGTATTTCCAGTTTGTTGAGTACTGATTATTAAAAAGTTTTTTAACAAAATTGAGGCTTCTATAATCTTGCGTACATTCACCCTTCCACCAACAATATGAAGTTCATTTACTCAATCGAATAGTGAATTCAGAATTTTTTCTCGATCTCTCTAGTATATAGCCATTCGTACATGCAATCTCATTAGCACTCGCATTTTGAAATTTAGAAATGGCAGAATGCAGACAGGCTTGAAATTTACCATGGTTTTCATGCGTGCGTATTGGCCGATCTAAAGTTATGATTCAACAAGTAATATAAGAAACAATAGGAAGGTGATCGCTGTTAGTTGTTGAGTCAACAACAGCCGATGACAAAATATTGATTGCATTGAAGGAAAAGGGTTTTTCCGATACTGAACAAGTCTGACTTCGGACAAATGTTACGTGGCATTTATTCGGAAACGAGAGGCTGTAGTCAGTGGTCTTTTCCCACAACCGCATACCACAAGGATTCGTCCTTAGCTCCCAAGACATGCAGTGAATTAAAGTCTCCTGTGAATACATTTTTCCTTCAACAGGCTGCCAAAACACTGCCAAAGTGACTAGTGCTTTAAACACCCGAAAGAAAATGACAATAAACAAATGAAAAACGCGTGGTATCAGGAGAGACACAAATATATTGCTACAAATTCACGCCCCCAGCCTAACATTCTGAAGGAAATTTTGGCCCTATCGCATAATTTACTTGATACAATTATCTCTAATTCACCTCACTTGTTTGACGATCTAATGCCCCTGACACACGGGCAGTCTTAAGTCCTTTAGACAAGGGGACATTTTTCGGAAAGGCGTTCGGGCGCAGTGACACACGACAAAGGAGTAACTCCTTTCCGGCAAAGATCCTTTTCGCAAAAGCAGATCTCGCATCTACTTTTCTGGCAGGAAGGGAGTACTCTCGCATACAGTGTGCATAATTTATCAATAGAAGAAAACGTGTCGCAACACTGCGGTGCTCTGTCAGTATATTTTTGCGCTGAGAAAATGTTTTCATTTTCAGTAGCAGTGCGATTTATGAAAAGTGAAGGCGTATAGTCTGTCCATACTCTCAAACGCCTGCATTACGTCACTAGCGGGATCATGTTAGGGTTGGCAGCGGCAGTTGCTGTGTCGGCGACGTAGTATCTTGTGACCCTCTCTAGCGAAGGGCGTAGGCTGTCCGCAATGAAACGGAAGGTTGCTGGGCTCATTCGAAAACACTTCTTAAAGTGGCCGTCGCCTAATAACGGCAATGTGTCTTCGAACCAGCGTTCGTCGCGCACATAGGCCCACATTTCGCGGTTGACGGCTCGAGGGGACAGTGCGTAAGCAGTCAAAATGAAGCTGTTCATGACGAGTCTTTGTTTGACGCTCATCACTCTTGCCTTCGCAGCGTTTGGCTCATCTTCGATGGAGCCGAGGGCGACAAGAGTCAGGCCCACCTCAACTGTTGCTTTATCTCTGTCTCTGCGCTGAGACATCGCAGGACCACGATTAAACTCGGCACGCCGTCACTGACGCAGCTGAACGCAGCCATGTAAAAAGCACGACAAAAAATAAAAACAGCAAAACACCGACTGTTCATAGTTGCCAGACGAACTTAAGTTGCTGCTAAAAACGCAAAAAAGCGAAAGAAAATGACAGGTATGCGCAATATAGGCCACCAGACAATAAAAAAAAACAGTTTTATGCTGCGGCGTCACTGAATGTGATGTACACGAGCGGATTCTTTTTAATATTTCCAATCTTGCTGATTCCACAAACAGCGCCATTTTTTCTGCAGCGTTCTTCTGAGGCACCGCCTAAATCAGTAGTCCGGTGCCGTGTGTCATCAGCGCCACTCCTTTCTGCAAATGGTCCCCTTAGGCGACAAAAGGGGTTTACTTCAAAGTACTTTACTTTTGCCCGTGTGTCACGGGTATAATCGAAAGAGAAAAGAAACCGATCGTCGTCTTCTTTTTTCTACTGCATGATTAGTGTGGCTGATATTGTATATCAAAGAAAGGTTAAAAGATAGAAAGACTGTTCTAACCTGTTTTAAAGGGTTACAATATCAAGCCGCACCAATATTGGCACCACCTTGTGTAGTACTATTACACCCTTTAGGACACATCTGTAAATAAATAGGGCATTGACAACAGGGAAAAAAATGACCCGCTCAAGGGGAAATATTACCATAATGAACGGCCCTTACCAACTTAAAAAAAATGAGGGGGACTGTGTCACATAATTTTGTTTAAAAGTCTAAAGAGAAAGTTGTGCGCTGGCACTCATTGATGTACCTTGCATATAAAGAAAACCACACTACTCAGCACTGGTACTTTTCAAAAGTTAGAAGGGTCCTGCTTCACTACTCCCCAATGATCAAGTAAAATGCTGAGCGAGGGGGAATTCAGCAATGAGGCGCATGTAATTGAAATGGCTATTCAAGACCGTACACGAAACGCCAAACACGCACGGCAAATTTGACGACATTTAGTAGAAGACTGTGGTCGCCGGAGAGAAAAAAATGCTTGATTTTTAATTGAAATTTTTGTAATAATTGCAGAAAATGCAATTGTATTTTCTGCATTTTTATGTTTCTTTCCCAAATTTATTGTGCCTGTTATGCCCATATTGTCAGCTTCAGTGAAAGTGGCGCCAGTTATAAGCACCATCAGGTGCCAGAAACACATGAACACTGTTTTTTACCTATCCTGCATGAACTCGCGAACTACAAGATTTTATTTCTTTTACTTGTCGATATCGTAGTGTGCTGCAACCTGATCAAGTTGTGTTCGGCGCTTGGCTTGAGGTCAAAAGTGAGACTGTGGTCGCAAGAGCACCCATAACCTTCTTACATATTGTCGCGGTTCAACGTAAGCAGTGCACCGAGACGTTGAGTCCGAGAACTGACGGCGTGTGTTTTTATGCAGGAGCCAAGAGCAGGCGAGCAAAAACAAAGCACGTCGTCTTCTTCAGTCCCCCTTTTCACGAGACTGTTGGCGCGCACATCGTCTTCGTTCTTCGTTTCGTGCGCGGCATTTGCCTTCCCTTAAAAGAGCATCGCCCCGATGCTATAGCTGAGACAGTAATTTGCGCAAAAAGTCACTTTGTAGAAGCGACGGTGCCTCGTAGAGTCACTCGCTGACGTATGGCTTAATGCGCACTACGTGCACAAGCTCAGGTCGATGCTGGCGACGCCTTGAACAGTTTGGGCTATCCGGGACGACTTCATAGGTAACGTCACTTAGTCGTCGCAGCACTCGATAAGGTCCGAAGTACCTTCTGAGCAATTTTTCGTATAGTCCCCGTCTTCGTACAGGCGTCCACACCCATACCCTGTCCCCGGTTTTGTACGTTACAGGTGTATGACGTTGGTTATAGCGGCCTGCGTCGTACTCTTGC
Source organism: Rhipicephalus microplus (assembly GCF_043290135.1). Taxonomy (NCBI): domain Eukaryota; kingdom Metazoa; phylum Arthropoda; class Arachnida; order Ixodida; family Ixodidae; genus Rhipicephalus; species Rhipicephalus microplus. The sequence continues at coordinate 18,043,913 of NW_027464588.1, forward strand.
TGTTTGTATATTCGCAGACGTGCGAGCTGCCTGGCTTCCTCTGCGCGTTGAGTAAACGCGTCAGCACTCGTTTCGTTGTCATCGCATTCGTGTGGCAGCATCGCGTCTAACATCGTTCTTACTTCTCGTCCGTAAACAAGGCTGAATGGGGTCATCCGTGTGGTTTCTTGTTTCGCAGTATTGTATGCGAACGTTATGTAAGGGAGAATCTCGTCTTAGTTTTTGTTATCGAAGTCCACATACATTGAAAGCATGTCTTCCAGAGTTTTGTTATGTCGCTCGGTCAACCCGTTGGTTTGTGGATGGTAAGCTGTCGACTTGCGATGAATAGTACCACTGAGCACCAACACATGATCTAAAAGCGCGGCCGTGAATGCGGTTCCGCGATCTGTTATAACGATCGATGGCGCACCGTGTCTCAGCACAATGTTCTCTACGAAGAACCGGGCTACCTCCTCTGCTGTGCCTCTCTGGATGGCTTTTGTCTCGGCGTAGCGAGTAAGGTAGTCGGTCGCCACTATAACCCAACGGTTGCCAACACTAGAGGTGGGAAGTGGGCCGAAAAGGTCCATTCCGATCTGGTCAAACGGCGTTGTCGGGATCTGGACAGGGTGTAGCAAACCGGCTCGTTTCGTTGGAGGTGACTTCCGCCGCTGGCAATCGAGGCAGGTCCGAACATGATGCTTTACAGTAGCGGTGAGTTTAGGCCAGTAATATCTCCCTCGAACTCTGCTCAGTGTGCGCGTGTAGCCTAAATGTCCAGATGTTACCTCGTTGTGGCACGCTTGCAACACCTCAGAATGAAGAGTGGTAGGGACGACAAGCAGGTAGGTGGACCGTCTGACGAGAAGTTCATTTTGTAAAGGACATTGTTTCGCAGACAGAACAACGATAGTCATCTTGTAAAGGCTTTGCGTGCATTCTGGCTTCGTCCTTCTAAATAATTAATCAAGCCAAGTAGCTCAGAATCGTCATGCTGGTGATCTGCTAGGGTTGACGTGTCGAGGATTCCGAGGAACGCTGTCTCTTCATCAAAAGCAGCAGCTGACTCTATTGGTGATCGAGATAGGCAGTCGGCGTCCGTGTGTCGTTTTCCCGACTTATACACCATCGTTATATCAAACTCCTGTAGTCTAAGGCTCCAGTGTGCCAATCGCCCGGAAGGATCTTTCAGACTTGTTAACCAACACAACGAATGGTGGTCACTGATAACCTTGAATGGGCGGCCGTACAGGTATGGGCGAAATTTCATAACTGCCCACACCACGGCGAGGCATTCCTTTTCAGTTGTCGAGTAAATTGCTTCTGTGCGTGACAGAGTTCTGCTTGCGTAAGCGATCACTCTTTCCTCGTCATCCTGGCGCTGTACAAGCACAGCTCCGAGGCCAACATTGCTGGCGTCAATATGGAGCACTGTAGGGGCTGTGTCATCAAAATGGGCAAGCACGGGGGTCGTCTGTAGACGTAGGCGCAAGTCATTGAAAGCATCTTCCTGTTCGTCACCCCAAACAAATGCAACGTCATTCCTCGTGAGACGAGGTAAAGGTGACGCAATGCGCGCAAAATCTGGAATAAATCGCCGATAATATGCACAGAGACCCAGAAAATGCCTCACTGCCTTTTTATCTGATGGTGTTGGAAACTGTGCGACGGCGGCAACTTTTTCGGGGTCTGGACGAATTCCTGCGTAACTGACGACATGGCCAAAAAACTGCAGTTCCTCAAAGCAGAAGTGACATTTCTCCGGCTTGAGCGTCAGGCCTGCGGCCCCTATGGCCTGCAAGACCATTTGCAATCGTTCAAGGTGTTCGTCAAACGTTGTAGAAAACACAATGACGTCGTCAAGGTATACTAGACAGGTTCTCCATTTAAGGCCAGAGAGAACGGTATCCATGAGACGCTGGAAAGTAGCAGGAGCGGAGCACAAGTCAAATGGTAAAACCTTAAATTCGTACAGTCCGTCTGGCGTCACGAAAGCGGTTTTTTCACGATCCCTGGGGTCTACTTTAATTTGCCAATATCCGCTCTTTAAGTCCATGAAAGAGAAGTAACGTGCGTTTCGAAGCCTGTCAATCGAATCATCTATGCGGGGAAGCGGGTACACGTCCTTTTTTGTAACCTGATTTAGCTTTCAATAGTCCACACAGAAACGCAGCCTGCCGTCCTTCTTTTTCACTAGAACAACAGGTGATTCCCAGGGGCTTTTCGACGGTTGAATGACGTCGTCTTGAAGCATTTTTGTTACCTGCTGTTCTATCGCTTCTCGCTCTTTTGAAGCCACACGGTACGGATTTTGATAGATTGGTCTAGCCGTGTCCTCTGTGATGATTCGGTGCTTGTTCAAGGACGTCCGGCCAACTTTCGAGGTCGACGCAAAACAGTCGTGGAACTCGTCTAGCAGCACAAGCAGGCGTTCCCGCTGTTTCTGAGTTAAAGTAGGGCTGACGTCAAGGTTAGGTGCTAGGTCACGTGGGTCTTGTGCAGGTGTTGCTTCGAGTGCTGAAAAGCAGTCATGAAAATTTGCGATCTCGTCGAAATGTGCCAACGTTGTGCCTTTTGGAAGGTGCCGTCGCTCGGAGGTGAAATTGGTCAACAGCAAGTTCGTTCGGCCGTCGGTGACATTGACTATTCCTCGTGCTACGGAAATCCCGTGAGTGAAAAGCAGTGAGGTTAGTTGGTCAGCGACTCCTTCACCGTCGAACGGTACGTCACATGCTACTGAAACGAGGATACACGATCGAGGCGGCACGACTATATTTTGGTCTATATTATGATTCCATTCCATGTAGATTATAGCACTTTGTCAACTTGTCACAACAGTATATACTCACCACCATGAATCATCATCGTTATCCATCGTGTGGTTGCTTTCCCGTTTCCCCACACCGGTGTAGAGGAGCCGGGAAGAGAACACTGCCACTTACGCAGGCCTCTATGCTTTTCTGGGAATCAAAATCCCTCTATCTAGGTAGATTTCAGCGTTTTCATGCAAAGGCGGCGTCACCTCTACGTCATGTACTGTACCATTTTATTCCTCATCCATATTGCCAGAGTGGAATAGGTAATGATGAATGAGCCTTAAATTTCCGATTTCTTTTTTTTGTTCATAGTGAAGCTTTGGTTCTGAAACACTTGATGTATTTAGGCTGTATGCGAGTGATTATTATTCAGCTGCCAGCTCGTAATATATTCACGTGGTGCGTGACGCCAACAGGCCGAAAATTCTTCTAAACTCCGAGTCAGGGCGGCTATTTGTCTGCCTGAAAAGGATGCCTGCCTAAAGAGGACAGATGGATTACCGCTAACAGCAAGTAACTTTTTTTTCTACTTTTCTTTTTTCATCAACTTTCCTTGCATCATTGTCGGTCAAGACTAATTATTATATTGTATAACAAAGAAAACCAAGCCCCTCAATTTTTAAATCCTTCGATCAACTATTTAGGTTGCGATTATTCGCTATTGTGGCCTGAGGTGCTAAACATATTTTAAAAAGATTTATAAAAGTGAACAAGATTGATTACCAGGAAAGATTCAATGTGTTAATGTAAATAGAAAAAAAACGGGGCACGCTCTAACGAATATTGCATCTTAGGTTGTGAATGCGGATGACACTCTGGCCTCTGCACCGTTGACATGGTCATATATCTTGCGAATGGTGTCGATCTCGTCAATTACGGCATCCGTGACCATGTCTATGAAGACCAGAACAATAACAGCGACGAGGCAGACACCCCCGATGATCAGGACGTGCTCCTTCAAGTAGCGGTTTGTCGCGTCAGGGCAGCTTCTAGTGTGTACGCGGAACCAAGCGTCGTGATCGGACAAGTTTAGTACGCTGTGCCCGCAGAAGATTCCAGTGAAGGTCGACTCGGGACGGCAGCACGACGGCGGCACCGAGCACCATTCATGGCTCGGGTTTGACGCGTCACAGTGGAAGTAACTGCAAAGACAAGTTAAGTGAAGATTAGACGACTTACGACGATTGGATACTTGTGATAGGTTGAGTTTTTTTTTCAAGCATCGAATATCCACGAATTGTGCTGACCTGTATAATCATTGATACTATAGACCATCTTGTGGGTGGGTTCTGATACGCCGTATGGGGCTGTTAGCTTTGCTTTTTCGCATCTTTAACAGCTAAAAGAACAGAGCTGTGTTCACCACATACGCACAAGAAAGTGCGGGTCAATGCATTTTGACGTTCCGTGACATTAAAGGAACACTGTTGTGAAACAATGAATTGCTCTAGATTGACAAACTGCACTCTGAAAACTCTGGTGGCATTTGTTTGACTATCATAGGCTCATTATTAGCGAACAAGATTGAGGTTAAAGTTTTGTTTTTATTTTCCCACCGATGCGGTTGCCGCCAGGGGGATGAGGTGTGTATTAGCACCTCACATGGGCTCCTGCTCTTATTGCTATTTTCTTTGCAACCTTGCCTAGAAAATGCTCGCGTTTGGTGACCTGGAATTCCTCACGTTGCAGGGCATCGTTTGACACCAGACTCATTGCAGTGAGTGTACTTTTTTACTAGATATTGAACTATAAAAAAATTGTGCCTGTTCGCTGGGACGAAACATCGCCAAGGAATTCAGAGGCCGCGCTGCACGCGAACGCCGCTGTGGCACGAGGACGGGCCTAGGAAATGAGCTGGACACCAGCGGCTCGTAGGTGCACGAGCACGCTGCTCGCGCAACACAGAGACGCAGCGTCTAAGGTAAAGAGCTAAAGCTCTCATGGAAACGCAGACGATAACCCACGTCAAGAAAGCCCGAGTATGATGCAAGTGCACAACACGGAGGGTAACTCAAGAGCGGCATCACAATGAACGTTTGATAAAAATAGTGGCAAAAAGACAGGCAGAACCCACATTGAGTGGCTTCAAGCTGGCCTTAAAGGCAGGTCAGCCAAAGAAGACAAGTGAGCCGAAGAACGAGCTACGCAACCTGTGAAGCCAGACGCCGAATCTCAACCACAACATCAACGCAGCACTAGGATGCGGCTATTCCCTACCGATGACTTCAAAATTGTTTCCGCCCGTAACCAGGACTAGATCTTTCAAAGCGAACACTCATCGAGGTTACACATGCCATGAGAAGATCCAGTGGCTTTGCCAGCAGGACGTCTATGACCATGTGCGAGTGCAGGTGCCGAAAGTAGAAAATGTGATCATCGCAAGCACAGCAAGTACTGATCGAGCTTCCAAACTGCAAAGTATAAATGCTATACAGCTTGGTGGAGTAATATATCAGGTAAATCGGCACATTCGACACCCCGATGATGTGTGCCGCGGAGTGATCTACGGCCTCGAACCAGGAACAAGCCCCACAGAGATTGTTGCAGGACTTCGCGTAGACCCAAGATACCACGTTCTTGGCGCGCGCATGCAGGGATCTTTCACAGCTGCAGTTATCACTTTCGACGGGCGGCACGTTCCTTTTTACGTAACGTACCTCAATGGAGACTAGCGATACAAGCCATACCGGAAGTCCATCCAATATTGCCGAACCTGTGGCGCCATAGGTCACCGAAAAGACATCTGCCCTCAGCCGAAAGCGAACTTCTGCTACAAATGCGGCCACGACAAGGACGCAGAACTACATGACTGCCAACCGATGTGCAAGATCTGCAGAGAAGACCATGAGACTGTTTGAGAAGAATGCAAGAAGAAACTCCGCAGCAACCCCCCTCCTCATCAAGTAAGACGCCAGCAGCTTGATAATGCCCGAGCCCGTGAGAATCGCTGCAAGTCTTGCACCAATGATTTGCCCGGGTCAGTTATCACACCAGAAAATTCACCGGCCCCCTCTTTTCCCCCAAAATTTGACCGGTGTCGCTCTCGCTCTAAGAAAAAAGGTCGCTCTGGATCCCGCATGCCATCACGGTCTCGCTCCGTTAGAGAAATCAGTTACACCGCCGCGGTGACCGGTAGTGACGGGCCCAGTTCTCTAAATACTACAAGTGCCTCGACCATCTCGCCTGCTCAAACAGCGACCATCCGGGCTCTAGAAAATAAAGTCCAAGATCTACAATGAAGGGTACAGCAACGCCCACCAGCCGAGTGTAGCACACTAGAACTTGACAACAGCATACTAAAACAGACAGAAGCAAGAATAATAAAGCGGGTAGAAGAAAGGCTGCAAGCACATGAAGCAAAGATGCTCGACCACGTCGAACGACGCCTTGAAGCTTTCGAAAAAGCCATCACTGCGAAACTACTCGCATCCGTAGACATAACCATAGAGAAAGTGGTTACTAAAATTATGAAAAAGGTAGACCCACTTACCCGTACTGAAAGCACGCTCGACGCCAAGCTTGATGGCTTCATGGCACAACAGCATAACTTCATAACATATGCATACAAAAAATTTCGTTACCCATGAGCAGCTGGTGGAGCAATCAGGGACCAAGCGAAAAGAGCGAAAAACTTTAGGGGATGAAACTGCAGCGGAAATTTGATCGACAGCACCAAACGACCAGCACCAGGCGAGAATAAACTGCCAAAATGACAGCTCCCACACATAGGGAGTCTTAGCCACTCCCCGCTTATCGAATTTGGCACTGGAAATGCAGATCCTGCAGACCTCGTTCTGCAAACATGCAAAAATATGTTAAAACAAATAATCCAGATATGATCGCGTTGCAGGAAACCCACACAGAAAAAATCAAGCTCCTTGGCTACAGCACTCTAACATGCTCACCCCGCACCGCAATTCCAGTCAAGAAGACTCTAAACGCACAGGCTCATGAAATTGAAGGCATTAGCATCGAACACACCATCGTGGAGATAATCCCCACTCGGAAGACCCAACAAAGCTTAAACCTGGCCAACCTTTACTGCCCTCCGCGGGAGCAGTTACACCAATACGACCACTTCGTCCACGAGCTCCGTCAAATGGTTAACGGCAACGGACTCGTCATATTTGGGGACTTCAATGCTCCACGCACGGCCTGGCGCTATCACAGCACCACCAAAAAGGGGGCGCGTGTTCACGACGCTCTTCAGCAACACGGTCTGACGCTGTGGAATGACTTGCTCCATCCAACCCGAGTGGGCAACAGCGTGTCGAGGGATACTAATCCTGATCTCACGTTCACTAGAGACGTGCACAACGCAACGTAGAGCAGGCTACCAGACACTCTAGGAAGTGAACATCATATAATTCGAATAGAGGTCGAACAGGCTCACCGCTTGCTCAAGACAGGAAAAGCTCGGCTCATGGACTGGACCGTTTACAGGAATGACCTTGATGATGACTAGACTATCGAGGACATTGAAGCCTGGTTAAACAGTATTGTAAGTGTTCTTGACGGACATTCAAAAACGATACACTTGAACGAGGGCAATCTGGCAGTCGATAATCATCTCCTTCACCTAAGGGAAGCTCCAAAATCGCTTATAAAACAATGCAACGGCAAAAGCTCAACCATAAAATGAAGCGCCGCATCGTCGTACTCACTAGACAGGCACAGGAATACGCCGAAAACCTTGCGAGCCAGAACTGACGGTCCTTCTGTGACAAACTTCAAAGCCCTTGGAGCACAAAGAAGACTTGGCGCATTCTTCGAGCACTGGTCGACGAAACCCACACCAAAACGAATCAAATAAATACAATTCAGCGGCTCAGGCACAACTATGAGGGCACAGAGCACCAGTTTCTTCAAGAACTTCAAGAAAAACTGCTTGGCTCGGTTAACCAGCAAGCTACCTTCATCAACAATTCGACACCCAGGGAGTACCGAGAAGCACTGAACGAAGCACTAGACCAGACTTTCACGCTGGCAGAGCTACACGCGGCCCTCGCTAAGCTTACGCGCAACACGAGCCCAGGAAAAAACGGAACGATCAATAAGCACCTACGACAGCTACCGCCCCGGGCGTTGACGGCGCTGCTTCGGCACTATAACGACTGTTGGAGGAAAGGCGAGCTACCACAAGCCTGGAAGCACTCAGAGGTGACCATGGTACCCAAGCCAAACAAGCCAATCTCGATTGCGAATCTTCGTCCCATTTCCCTTGCATCTTGCGCTGGGAAACTCTTTGAGCACATGGTAAACGAGCGGCTCGCCACCCTTCTAGAAGACAATGGTCACCACCCGAACATCATGTTCAGCTTCTGCCAAATGCTCAGCACACAAGACGTCCTCTTGCAGATAAAGGAAGATATTCTTCTCCGCTTGAGCAAGCACAGTAAGTCATCTGTTCTAGCTTTGTACGTAAAGGGCGCATTTCACAATGTGAGCACGAAACCATTCTGCGTAGCCTGGAAGATGTCGGCTGCGGTGACAAGACATACGCCTATATGCTGGCTTTCCTCACCAACCGCACTGCCACTGTAGGGATTTCCAATATCAGGAGCAAGCTTTTTCAACTCCCTAAGAAAGGCACACCGCAGGGCTCAGTGATATCAGCAGTGCTTTTCAACTTGGCCCTCCTTAAGCTCCCACGTATCTTGGACGCTGTCCCTGGGATACACCACGCTTTATACGCCGATGATATCACTATGTGGACAAGAGGATCAAGCACGGGTGAACAGGAGGACAGACTAAAAGAGGCGGTTAACATCACTAAAAAATATCTCAAGACCTGGGGCCTCCATTGTGCTCCGGAAAAATCGGAACTGTTAGTACTTGCGGCACGCACCCGGGGTAGACCACCAAGCTACGACACTCCTGACCCACAAGTCTTTCTACAGGGAGTCCAAATAAAACAAGTTGACAGGCTTCGATTCCTTGGACTACATATACATAAATTTAGCGAGAGAGGAAGACGGGACGGCAGCCAACGTGGTCGTGTCATTCTCTCGCCACTTTATTATCCAGGGCGATTGCCGAAGCGGAGCGGCGGCGGCTGCCACGTCCAAACCGCCAGGCACGTGAGCTCGATCTCCACAGCGCGCGCCTCGAGCTGTCGCCTCAGCTGCACGAGAGGCGCAGCGCGGTGGCTAGAAAAAGGACGATGATGATGAATAGCGATGATGATGACGCTACAGATTACTCGCCCCGCAGAAATGAAGCTGGAATGAAAATAATGAGAGCGTATATACAAGCGAGTTAGGTTTGCAAAACGAAACGGGGTCCGTGAGCAGTCCAGGTCGTCAACTGGAAGGGACAATCGGCAACCAGTGGGCCTCTGGCGGGCGACACTGGGAATGGCGCAGCGGACGAGGGTGGCTACGCAGGCACGCTGTTGGAAGGAACGGGCAAGGGTGGTGATGAAGGGACACTTTTGTCGATAGCGAGTACCAACGACAACGTGAAAAATGGTCAAGGACCGAGAACACACATGGGCTGTTTCGGTGCAATCGATTGTCGCGCGCACTCGGACACTGATGCTTAAAAGATGGACTGTAGCATGAGCGTAGTACGGCCAGTCCAGAGGGTCTAGTGTTACTTCCTTGTTGGAGCTGGTGGGAACGTCGACAGGGAGTGCGGTCAACCCTGGTAGTGTGTTTACCATGCTGGTACCGTCGCTTCCGGTGGCACATTACCGGCTGCGGCAGCCGCCTGGTCGGCCGAGTAGGGTACAGATAAGTTGGAAACAGTGCGCTTTGGACCGACGAAGTGCGACATGGTTTACAGTGATAACGAGCCGGCTCAGAGGGCACTGATAGATTGCTTTTTCTGACCTTTGATGACGTATAACACATAGGCGTACGCCGATGAGTCGTCGCGTTGTTCAAGCTAGAACCGACGTTTGGTAATGCGAGATCGAGCGGCGGGTATGTAGCGTCACAGTTGTCATGGGTTGTCGAAGGCGTTGAAATGCTCAAACACGCGTACGTAGTGGTAGGCGGATGGTTTAACTGCGCATCTGTTGGGGCATGCACGGCGTGCTCCACCTGTGGAGAGCCAGGCGTGCGGCCCTCGGGATTTCCTGACATCGTCACAGCAGCATGCACGTTCAGCCGTGCATGCTCAGGGGCTTGAACTTCTGTGGGATACATCGAGGATGATGTTAGTAGGTGCTGGCAGTCCACGAGGTTTTGAGCAGCAGGCACCGGTGTGCAGGGGAAACTGATGGCGTGCAGTGTCCCAGCGGGCTCTGGGTCCATAGTGTGAGTGGTGTCGTGGGCCTCCACAGGGGCCGGGACAGGCGGGGAGTCTGCAGGAAGCTCAGTTGGCCCAGATGAGGTCGTCGAATCACCCGGGACAAACAATTCAGCCGACCAAGTCTCTGCAGCGAATGCGACGGTGCATGGGGCAGCGGCCGATGTCGAATCTATGTGGCCAGTTGCCGGCAGGAAAATGGTCTGGACTGGCTGTGGGGCGAGAGGCGTCCTGGAAGGTGATGGGCCAGGTGCAGTTGTGTCATTTTTGGGAGGAGGAGCATGTTTAAGGTCGTAAAACTTGAGCACGGCATCTCGCAAGTGATCGTACGGGTGAGGGCTCCAGGAGAAGTATGTGAGGTGGTGTTTGAGGTCATGTGGAAGATGGTATTCCAATATCTCGTACATGAGCTCTTGGATCCAGATGCCGTTGTGAAACAAGGCCGCCGCAAACTCCTCGAACCACGACTCTAGGCGAGAGGTCAGGAACTGGGGCAGTGGCGAGTCGAATTAAGGCTGCCAGGCTTGTGCTGACTGGAGCATGGCCGCGTAGCTCGGAGGCAGTAGTGCAGCGCCGGTCGCTTGTTCGTGTGTCCGTGGTCACCAATGTAGCGAGACAGGAAGACGGGACGGGGGCCAACGTGGTCGTGTCGTTCTGTCGCCACTTTATTCCACACCTGAAGCGGAGCCGCGTGGCTTTTCACGTCCGACACACCAAGTGCCTAGCTCGTTCTATTCCTCGCGCAGCTCGAGCTAGCATCAGCTGCGCGAGAGGCGCGGCGCGGTGATTGAGAAATGATGATGGTGATGATGGCACTACATAAAGATGGGTCTGACTCCGCTGCCCTACCCCGGCTGAAGAACACTGTGACACAGCTCACCCACCTAATCCGAAGGGTGGCTAACCACCGCAAAGGCTTCAAAGAGCACGACACCCTAAAAATGGTACAAGCTTTCCTTTACAGCCGCATAACGTACAGAACTCCCTACCTCAACCTGAAGACAGCGGAGAAACCAAAACTTAATTTGCTGATACGAAAGGCTACAAAGCTTGCCCTAGGACTGCCACCAGCCGCCTCCACTGGCCGACTGCTTCGCATGGGAGTTCATAATACGTGAGAAGAACTCACCGAAGCACACCTCATCAACCATGTCAAAAGACTCAAGCTGTCGCTCACAGGGCAAGCAGTCCTTCGACGCACAGAATACCAGACCACCCTAGAACCTAACGAAGAACGCAAAGGCAAAATACCGTCACAGCTGCGAGAAAGCCTTGAAGTTCAGCAAATCCCTCGAAACATGCATCCTGAACATCAACGAGAAACGCGGCTCGCCAGGGTTAACATGATCCGGAAAAAGCATGGCAAGTACCCGCAGGCGCGATACGTGGACGCAGCCAGATATCCGGGACGTAATGTCTTCACGATTACCGTCACAGAATACAAGGGCGCGGTACTGGCATCGGCGACTATCATTGCCAAACGTGCAGAAACAGCTGACCAGGCTGCTATAGCAATCGCCACTCAGACGAGTGAGGATCCCATCGTGGTCTTTACCGACTCAAAAACAGCGGCCCGAAACTACCTGAAAGGCAGAGTCTCCACAGTGGCGCTTAGGCTACTAAAGCGCATGGAAAATCCTGCTACCTAAACATGCATCGTGTGAATTCCGGGTCATGAAGGTCTCGAGAGAAATGAAGCGGCGCACACCGCCTCGCGTGAATGCGTCAACCGGGCATTTCTATACGAGATCCGAGGCTCCTCCCAATCAACAACAGAATCAGAGGCAAGAGAAGCCATACCACTAACGTACCATGCATTACTGCAACATAATCGGCTGGAACACTGGTTATACCCTCCGCCACATCCAAAACTCACAAGAGACGAAGGGACTGACTATAGGCGTATTCAAAGCAACACGTTCACCCACGGCGTACTAATGCATCATATGAGGCTAACGTTGCACAGCTACATCTGCCCTCACTGCAATATGGCAGACACTCTGGCGCACCTCCTACTGCAGTGCATGCAAAGTAAGCGCCCCAAGACTACGAGCAGCTGCACCAGATGCGGACAAAGACCTCCTCAGTGAAGCGTGGGAGGCTGTGATCTCCCAACCGGACCTGGTCGAGCAGCGTCAACTCGTCGCTCGAGCTCGGCGAACTATCAGAGCCAGCGGGTTCCTGGAATAAGAGACCCTCCCACCTTCACTCACAAGCTTCATTCAATAAATGTTTTCTCTCTCTCTCGCACCGATGCTTACGCGTGTGGCGTAAAACATTTCACCATGCACTATTGAAAATTTGGAGACGTTGTCTCAATAAAATTTCCTGGAAGTTCGTTTGATAAATACCCACAGGTAAAAATGTACAGAAGATGTATTCATTAGGAGCTACCTAGGACCCAGTACACGCCTTCAAATCCCATCACGTCATAGTGTTTGTGCAGGAATCTCAAGTGGCGTCTCCATACGCATTTTTGTTTCGCGCGTTTTCTCGCTTAGCAAGCGCTGAGTCACGGCGAAATTGGCGTTTTTGGGATTGTGGAACTGTACTTCACTGGTACACAAAAAATAGCCTCGCTCTTAAGTGTGCCTTTAACTAATGCCTTGATATATGCACGAAAATAATAAAACAGTCGCTAACCGCTGAAGGTGGCGTGGCCAATATGCAATTTTTATTTCTTCAAGGATTGTTGCATCATCATATTCATCATCATCAACCTGTCTACGTCCACTGCAGGACAAAGGCCTCTCCCATGTTCCGCCAGTTAACCCGGTCCTGTGCTTGCTGTTGCCAATTTATACTCGCAAACTTCTTAATCTCATCTGCCCACCTAACCTTCTGTCTCCCCCTACCCCGCTTCCCTTCTCTGGGAATCCAGTTGGTGACCCCTAATGACCAGCGGTTATCCTGTCTACGTGCTACATGCCCGGCCCATGTCCATTTCCTCTTCTTTATTGCAGCTATGATATCCTTAACTCCCGTTTGTCCCCTAATCCACTCTGCTCTCTTCTTGTCTCTTAAGGTTACACCTACCATTTTTCTTTCCATTGCTCGCTGCGTCGTTCTCAATTTAAGTTGAACCCTCTTTGTGAGTCTCCAGGTTTCTGCTCCGTAGCTAAGTACCGGCAAGATACAGCTGTTATATACCTTCCTCTTGAGGGACAGTGGCAATCTACTTGTCATAATTTGAGAGTGCCTGCCGAATGTGCTCCACCCCATTCTTATTCTTCTAGTTACTTCAATCTCGTGGTTAGGCTCTGCGGTTATTACTTGCCCTAAGTAGACATAGTCTTTTACAACTTCAAGTGCACTATTACCTATCGCAAAGCGCTGCTCCTTTCCGAGGTTGTTGTACATTACTTTCGTTTTCTGCAGATTAATTTTAAGACCCACCTTTCTGCTCTCCTTGTCTAACTCCGTAATCATGAGTTGCAATTCGTTCCCTGAATTACTCAGCAATGCAATGTCATCGGCAAAGCGCAGGTTACTGAGGTACTCTCCATTAACTCTTATCCCTAACTGTTCCCATTCTAGGCTTCTGAAAACGTCCTGTAAGCACGCAGTGAATAGCATTGGGGAGATTGTGTCCCCCTGCCTTTCACCCTTCTTTATTGGTATTCTGTTGCTTTCTTTATGAAGCAGTATGGTAGCAGTTGATCCCCTGTAGATTTCTTCCAGAATGTTTATATATATTTCATCTACGCCCTGATTCCGCAGTGTCTGCATGACGGCTGATATTTCTACTGAATCAAACGCCTTTTCGTAATCTATGAAGGCTATGTATAGTGGTTGGTTATACTCTGAGCATTTCTCTATTACCTGATTGATAGTATGAATGTGGTCAATTGTTGAGTAGCCAGTTCTAAATCCTGCTTGTTCCTTCGGTTGATTGAATTCTAATGTTTTCTTTACTCTGCTAGCAATTACCTTTGTAAATATCTTGTATACTACAGAGAGCAAGCTGATCGGCCTGTAATTCTTCAAGTCCTTGTCATCTCCTTTCTTATGTATTAAGATGATGTTAGCGTTCTTCCAAGACTCTGGTACTTTTCCCGTCAGGAGACACCTCGTAAATAGAGTGGCTAGTTTTTCTAAATCAATCTGTCCTCCATCTTTCAGCAGATCTGATATTACCCGATCCTCACCAGCAGCTTTGCCTCTGTGCATGCTCTCCAAAGCTTTTCTGACTTCTTCTATCATTACCGGTGGGGTGTCGTCTGGGTTACTGCTAGTTCTTATAGTATTATGGTCGTGGTTGTCTCGACTACTCTACAGATCTCTGAAAAACTCCTCCGCTATTTTAACTATCCTATCCATATTGGTAGTTATTTTGCCTTCTTTGTCCCTTAGTGCATACATCCGCCTTTTGCCTATCCCAAGTTTCCTCTTCACTGCTTTGACGCTTCCTCCGTTTTTCAGAGCGTGCTCAATTCTCTCCATGTTATACCTTCTTACATCGCATACTATACGTCTATTAATCAACTTCGAAAGCTCTGCCAGTTCTATTTTGTCTGTTGTACTTGACACTTTCATGATTTTACGCTTCTTAATTAGGTTCTTCGTTTCCTGGGAAAGCTTGCCGGTGTCCTGTCTAGCTACCCTGCCTCCAACTTCCACTGCACACTCCGTGATGATACTCGTCAGATTATCATTCATTGTATCTACGCTAAGGTTGGTTTCCTCGCTAAGAGCAGAGTACCTGTTCTGCAGTGACACTCTGAATTCCTGTACTTTCCCTCTCAGTGCTAGCTGATTGATTGGCTTCTTGCGTATCAGTTTCTGTCGTTCCTTCTTCAAGTCTAGGCGGATTCGAGCCCGTACCATTCTATGGTCACTGCATCTTACCTTGCCAACCCCTTCCACATCCTGCACGACTCCTGGGTGTGCAGTCATTATAAAGTCTATTTCGTTCTTATTTACGCCATTCGGGCTCCTCCATGTCCACTTGCGGTTTTCTCGTTTTCGGTAGAAGGTATTCAAAATACGTAGATTATTGCGTTCTGCGAATTCTACTAGTAGCTCTCCTCTGGCGTTTCTAGTGCCGATGCCATAATCTCCTACTGCCTGGTCTCCAGCCTGCTTCTTCCCTACCTTTGCATTAAAGTCGCCCATTACTATAGTATACTGTGTTTTCACCTTACTCATTGCCGATTCCACGTCTTCATAGAAGCTTTCAACTGAAGCGTCATCATGGCTGGATGTAGGCGCGTAAGCCTGTACTACCTTCATTTTGTATCTTTTATTCAGTTTAATTACAATGCCTACCACCCTTTCATTAATGCTATAGTAATCCTCTATGTTGCCAGCTATGTTCATGTGAATTAGGAACCCTACTCCCAGTTCTCTTCAGTCTGCCAAGCCCCGATAGCAAATGACGTGCCCATTCTGTAGCACAGTATAGGCCTCATCTGTCCCCCTAATCTCACTCAGCCCTATTATATCCCATTTAATGCCTTCTAGCTCCTCGAATAATACAGCCAGACTTCCCTCACTAGATAACGTTCTAACGTTAAACGTTGCTAAGTTCAAGTTCCAATGATGGCCTGTCCTTATCCAGAGATTCCTAGCACCCTCTGCTGCTTTGCAGATCTGACCGCCGCCGTGGTAAGTTGCTCCGCAGCTGGTGGGGACTGAGGGCCGTGAGTTAATTGACAAATGCCTACGGGAGGGGTGGCCAGATACTGCACCAGGGTGGCCAATCCTTCTCTGGTGAGATCATCGGTGCGTACCGGCTTTAAGCCGGTACGACATTGCATATCTTACCAATATTATTCTAAAAAACTTAGAATCGCGCATAGCTGCCTCAGTATTCGCGAAGGTGACAATTTGCTCCTTTTTTGTTTTAAGTCGATGCAATGAACCACCAGCTTTGGCAAAGAGCTTCATTACTACCGTACATTGCAGTACCTCTTCCGACAACTTTCCGCAAGAAACATTGTTCTTCAATGCCTCCATGATTTGAGGCATTGCAAGCTCTCTGCACGAACACTTGTTTTCCAAAGTAAAAACTGCGAATGAGGTTGTGAGCTCACTTACATGTTGTCGTTCTAGTCACGAAAGTTTCGTGACGTCATGCCGCAGCACTTGATATAACGCTGTATTGCGTCTACGAGGTCGTGAATATCCTGAGAATCACGGTAGTGGACCACGAGCTTCTCAGACATTGTCGTCTTTATCACACTCTTCATACTTCCTACGAAATTGGACGTATCACGCACATTAGCAATAAATTTGTACTAAAGTCCATTATCTGCTTTGGTCGGCTTGCGTACATCATGTCAAAATATCGCGAACAATGAAACCCTGAAAACATTACGTGTCGCACTGTTTTTTATTTGCTTTCTATTCATCTCTATGCATTTTTGAAAATGCTAGAAAAAAATCAGAGTTGTTCCAAACATTTCAGGATTGAAAACATAGGTTCAATCGTGAAGTGTTAAAATAAAAAAAAGCACGACCCCTCCAATCAATATGGAATATACAATTAGGATAGATATTCGTGCTCCGTTAAAATGAGGTACAGAGCAGTCTAAGAAGTATCATAGAAATTCACAAGACCAGCGTAATCCTTTCGGCAGCGTAGCGCAGAAACACAGCATAGTGAGGGCCGACTTCCCGCACCACTACCCGTGCCACCTTTTTAGACAAGGCATGTAATTGTGTTTTGCTACTGTATATATACATCATTCCTGCATACGTATGATAAACATGCTGCCAGGAGCTAAAGACGCGATCACTTGTAGAAATGTGCACTTTTTTATTGACAATGCTTCTTACTCAACTGTGAATGCCTGCACAGGTTTTAAAAAAGTGTAGTAACTTTTCCTGCACTTATGCGCTTACGGTTAGGTTGTAAATGTCCTAATCGACTCATTGTGTCCCAGCTCTCAAAATTCATCGCCGGCACAAAGTTATCTTGGGTAGCGCAAGATTCAACTTTTTTAAGAACATCAGTGCTTCATACACTAATATCCTGGAGCTTTTGAAAAAAATATTGCTCAATCATCCTCCTCTTTCCCTTCAGCTACCATGCTCGTTAAGGTCCTTCCTTTAAATAGAATGGCACATATCGCAACGCGAGAGTGACAGGTGGCATAATGCTATAAAGGCCTAAAGGTGATCGGCATTGCTGCCCATTCTTTCAGGCCATTTCTTCTTAGTGTGAAGTGTGCGGCAGTAGATTGCGCCACAAAATATGTTACTGGAACTTGAATTCGGTTAGTACTAATTTTGTTGAATTCAAACGCTTTAGCATTTGCTCCAATGACGCTTCAGCGGGAATTTTGAGGTTCGTACGACTGAATAGCCCTATTCACAGACGTTTCGTACTGTGGTGTCTTACCACATAAATGTATACGGTAGCGATACCGTTGTACTATATATATATATATATATATATTAAAATGAGATTTAACAGACAATAATGCCAAGGAATGTAAAGGAGAAGTAATTAAAACCAACATAATGTAAATAAAAAGAAAGAAATGTGGGTGAAAAGGTTCGATTTCTGTTCACGGCAAGTTATATATATATATATATATATATATATATATATATATATATATATATATATATATATATAACCACGAACGAAATAACAGACCACGACAAATCGACGTCTTGCTCGCCCCCTGACCAGGAAGCAAAAGTCCTCTTCTTTCTCTACTTCCAAGCGATTTCACGCTACAGTTATGGCTCATACCCATTACCTTGCCTGTGACATTACTCCCTCTCTTCGAAAAGCATCATCTCGATGCTGGTGATGAGCGTTGAAAAAAAAATGAGAAAGAAAAGGAGCTATCAAGGAATCTAACAACTGCGTCGTAAGGCCAAAAATTGGGCTGGTGACAAAGAAGTTTTCAATAAAGAAAGGAATTAGGACAAAAGACAATCAACAAGAAACAAAAGTGACAAAAAAGTCATTGCAAGGTTAAGTCAGTCCACGTTCGATTGCTGACGTGAGAAATATGGCTTGAGCCTCTACACATGCACCCCATTACTTTGTGGAAACCGACGGGAACGTCTTGAGGTACCCTCAGGGAGAACTTCGTAAGTAACGTCACCAAGTCGGCGTAGAACTTTGTACGGTTCGACGTAGCGCCGCAGCAACTTTTCAGAGTGACCACGCTGTCAAACGGGGGTCTACACCCAAACTTCATCGCCTAGTTGGAAGGTAACCTCTCGGTGTGTAAGGTTGTAGCGGCGTGCGTCGGCAGTTTGGCGAGCCTGAATACGGCGTAGGGCCAGTTGACGGGCCTCCTCGGCGCGTTGAGCGAGTAAGGCAGCGTCCGCGTTGAACATGCCCAGTTTGTTGGGAAGGAGCATTGCTTTGAGCATTGTAGTGGCCTCTCGACCATGAACTAAGCGAAATGGGGTGAAACCTGTACTCTATTCTACTGATGTATTGTAAGCGAAAGTTACGTAAGAGAGTATATCATCCCAGTTCTTGTGATCAATGGCCATATGCATTGACAGCATAACTGCAATGGTCTTGTTCAACTGTTCAGTGAGTCCGTTTGTTTGGTGGTGATAACCCGTGGTTTTCCGATGTTCTGTATTACTTAGCCTCAGCAATTATTAAGCATCTCTGTGGTGAAAGCTGTACCACGATCAGTAATTATCACAGCTGGCACTCCGTGACAAAGTACGATGCTGGGGACAAAGAACTGGGAAATTTCTGCTACGGTAGCTCTGGAAAGGGCCTTTGTTTTGCCTTAACGCGTTAAGTAATCGGTGGCAACCGCAATCCACCTGTTTCCATACGAATACGTGGGAAAAAATCGAGCAAGTCAATGCCAATTCGATGGAATGGTGTTTTCGGCGTGGCGATAGGCTGTAGTAGTCCTGCTGGTGACAGGTGGAGTCTTACGTCGTTGGCAGTCGCAGCATGTGCGGACGTACTGCTTGACTGTTTTCGCGAGGCGTGGCCAGTCGTATGAGCGGCGAATTCTTTCCAATGTGCGCATGTAGCCAAGGTGTCCGGATGATGGTTCGTCGTGACAAGCATGTAAAATGTCGTCCTGAAGCGAAGTCGGCGCAACCAGTAGGTAAGTAGCCTGGGTATGGTCGAAATTTTCTTTATAGAGGACTCCATCCCTGATGCAGAACGAGGCCAGCGAACGTGTAAAGTTTCCAGGAAGGCAGCCTTTTCGGCCTTCGAAGTATTCAATCAGCGGGCTTAGCTCCATGTCGTCGCGTTGCTGTTGATACAGAGGAAAGGAATGTATCGTCCTCTTCAATGTCCGCATTCATACTTCCAATTGGCGCACGTGAAAGACAGTCAGCATCGGTGTGTTTTCGTCCGGACGACTTTTGAATGACTGTAACGTCAAATTCTCGAAAGCTCCACCATGCTAGACGACCAGAAGGATCTTGGAGGTTGGCGAGCTAGCATAAAGAATGGTGTTCGCTAACTACCCTGAATGGTCAACTGTACAAATAAGGGCGAAACTTTGGTATAGCCCAAACAACGACAAAGCATTCTTTTTCTGTTGCAGAGTATTTTTTTTCTGCGGATGATAGTGTTCTACTTGCATAGGCAATCACGCGCTCTACGCCATTTTGCCATTGAACCAATACAGCTCCAAGTCCGACGTTGCTGGGATCCGAGTGTAGCTCTGTGGCAGCGTTGTCGTCAAAGTGACCGAGTACAGGTGGGGCTTGAAGATGGTTTCATAGCGTGTCAAAGGCGTGATGCTGATCATGACCCCAGACAAATGGTTTGCCGTCTTTTGTAAGTTCAATTAGCGGTTAAGCGATTTTAGATAAGTCTTTGACGAAGCATCTGTAATATGCGCACATTCCCAGAAAGTGGCGGAGATCGCGCTTGTTCATTGGGACAGGAAATGCAGCAACAGCTTTTGTTTTCTCAGGGTCTGGGTGTATTCCGGCGTGGCTGACAACGTGACCAAAAACGTCAATTCCTCGAAAGCAAAGTGGAATTTCTCAGGTTTGAGAGAATTTCCAGCTGTTGGAATTGCCTGAAGAACTGCCTGTAAGCGCTGGACGTGCTGCTATACTTGTCCGAGAAGACGACGACATCGTCAAGTTACACAAGACGCGATTGCCATTTTAGCCCAGAAAGAACCGTGTCCATCATTCTTTGAAAAGTAGCTGGCGCCGAGCATAAGCTGAAGGGAAGGACCTTGAACTCGTAGATTCCGTCAGGAGTAATGAAGGCGGTCTTTTCGCGGTCGCGCTCATCAATAGAAATTTGCCCCTAGCCCCTGCGTAGATCCATGGAAGAAAAGTAAGGAGCGTTGCAAATGCGGTCCAGTGAGTTATCCATTCGTGGTAAAGGATACACGTCTTTCTTCGTCATCTCTTTCGGTAGTCGACGCAAAATCGCTGGGTACCAAGTTTTTTTTTACTAACACAACAGGGGACGCCCAGGGACTGGTCGATGGCTGGATGATGTCGTCCTTGAGCATCTGCTGAACTTGTTGGCGTATAACGTCTTGTTCTTTTTGCGAGACTCTGTAGGCGTGCTGTCGAATGGGTCTCTTGGTAGGCTCGGTGATGATACGATGCTTGGAAAGCGGTGTTCGGTTCACTTTCGAAGTCGTAGTGAAGCAGTGCCGAAATGAGTCGAGTAGCTTCAAAAGACTTTCCCGTTGTGCAGATGGTAGAGCCTGGTTTACTTCGAGAGTGCTTGCGAATGTCATGGCGGAATCATCACACGACAAAAGAGCAGATAATATTGAGGGACCAGTTATTGTTGGTCCCTCAATAGCTATGCCATTGCTGCCAATAGCTATGCCATATCCCACAAAAGCTATGCCATTGCTGCCTATGCATCATTCTGGTACTCACTTACGACTCATTCTGAATTGGAGGGTGGGAAAACACGGACACCAGCATGAAATCATGAAACCTACAAGCTCTAACTGTTCAGTGCCTTATATTCTTCGTAATTCTCAAAAAAATATTTCACGGGCGTTATTGTAGAAGGTACCCAATATCAATGCGGAATGTGTGTGAAAATATTTGTAAGGAATTCTCTGAATTTATATGCTATTGATTCCGTCTCTGCCAATAAAGCAGACGTTCTGTTGCTTCCCAATACGCACACACTGCTTTGCAAAAAGGTGCACTGCTGACTAAGCAGCATCATGGGTCGCTCATTAACCAATGTTAATATTTCAACGTCTCTGCAACTCCTTGTACGTAAGCTTGCATAATGAGCAGGTTGTGTACATCACATAAACTCACCGCTGGATTGACGTCAAGCAGGACAGTCTCCTCCTTCTCTAGGCTGCACGCCGACACTGGCTGTCTCAGCGAGCTGGTGCATGCACTTAATCGACCTCTAGATTGTTCAGACATGAGGCTGAGGACGTCGGTGAATGTCCGCTTTGCAGGTGAAAAAGTGCTTGCACGTAACAAGAGTTTTCAGTTACACCATCCAATGATCACCTTCTTCTGCATGTTCACGTTCTTTTGTGGCTAATACCCACTGTGGGAGATTGGCGAAGAATTGGGGGGTCTTATTAAATCTTATGGAGTTTATGTTATTCTTGTTGTTGTTGTTTTTGTCTCTACACAAGGTTTGTACCCAATGGAGGGGATTGACCAATTATACGAGAATGGTCCAAACATTCGCTGGATTGTTTAATTCCAAGGAACGCTAGTGTAGAGGCCTTCCCAGAATGAAGACCTTGTCTTTTTCTATAATGCGTGCAACTTCATGGAGACAAGGGCCCATTACCAATACCTGTTCCTTTCCACTATTCACTTTACGGATGTTTTAGTTTCTCAAGAAGAACACCGAACAATGTACTATATTTTATTCAAATCTTTCCTTCATTCGTAATGAATTAGAAATTACTGTTTTTTATGCGGTCATTTGCGCAATTACCTCAGTTTGATATTTTTTATTTAGGAATACTTACAATCTCGCCAGTGATGCTTACAGCAGTAGGTCCAAATGGCGTGAAAACATTAGAGCACTCAGTCGCACTATTTCACCTTCTGGCTAAATGTTCTTGAAAAAAGGAAGAAACTTAACGAGAAATCGCTTTTGTAAATGTAAAATTATGAAAGTAAAATAAGTATGATAAACTCACGAAATGGGAAATTGATGACAAGTTTACACAAGCCTCCCCCAAAATTTTTAATTACAGGTGAGAAAGAAAGAGTTGAACACATATACGTGACTAAGTTTTCTCATATCTCTACTGCCAAAATAATTCTTAATGCAATGCAATTATCAGTGCTTCGATTGTAAGTGAAATCCAGATTTCCTAAATATTTCTATTAGAGTGAACTCTGTGGCAGTCGTTGCTGAGCCTTAATGAGAATAATTACTTTCTGAATAAATAATAATGGACAGCGCGTGGGTTTCCATGGGATTCATATTTGAATATTAGAACATTGAGTATTTTTCAATACTTACCATAGATGGTTAAAAAGACAGCTGAATGGACAGCAGCCATCTTAAGTCCCATTCCAACTTTCTCGTAGAAGGCAAATAGACAGCTCCGAAAAAACCGCATCGTAGACAAATACGATGCAGGCTACTTTGCTGTCTAAACAAAATGGCTACTCAACAATTCGCTCAGATATGTCGGATCTTACCGGAATGGTCATCTGCACACAAGTAGACACTTCGCCACATACTCAATGTGAGTAACGTTTATTTTTTTTTTAAATTTGAACACGAAATGAGCCACAAAATACAATCTTTACATTTCCTTATTTTAGCCTTCTTTTCACGACGCGAGGTGGCGCCGCGTAGCGTAGAAGCCACCTTTTCTCAGAGAGGAAAACCAGGCCGCACTATTTTTTACAGACTCATCAGCTGACTTGCCCGTGCTCAACCTACTGGGGTGTTCTTGGCTGAGGATTGAGTGGTTTTAACTTTCTGTCTTAGAGTGCGATTTTATAGTTTATCTGTTTCTGAGTCTAACCGTATCTCTAGCGCTCATTTCGACTACTTCTCCTGGCCAGGCGCGATCCGCCTGGTCAGCGTCCCTGCCGTCTAATGAATTACCACTAGACTCCTTTTTCCGCAGTGGTATCGACAGTATTCCCGTGGCAATGGTACCTACAAATGGAGGCTTCATCAGACTTACAAACCCTCAGGCGGTTCAAAAGGAACTTAAGACAACTTCAAATCATTTCCAGACCATCACAGATGTGCGCCCATTTGGGCGAGGAGGTATCGTGTGTAGGTCGCCGGATCAGATCTGCGTGCAGGATCTTCTTAAATGCACCTCCTTTGCTGCTACCCCGGTGAGTGCTTTTATTCCACCTCACCTTGCATGTACCAAAGGCCTTGTACGGGGAGTCGACTCCAAGCTGAGTCCAGCTGAGACCCTAGACAGGCTCTCTGGAGCAGGCGTAATTTCAATTTACCAGTGTAATCATCTAGTCGACAACGAGAGGGTACCAACCGAATCTGTCATCGCGACATTTGTGGGCACAAAATGCCCGTCAGAAATAAAATTATGGCCACTGATCTTCCGAGTAGAACCCCTCGCTTCTCGTCCGATTCAATGCAAGAACTGCTGGAGATTCGGCCACAGTGCGAGAGGATGTAAATCTAACGTTCGTTGTAGCACCTGCGGGGAGAGCCATCCTTCAATCAAGTGTACTGCAACAGCGGAAAGGTGTTGTCTCTGTGGGGGCAGTCACTGCGCCGACAACTCTGACTGTTCCGCTCGTTCCCGGGAGGTTCAAATCCTTGAAGTTATTGACCACCGCCGCTGTTCTCGAAGGGAAGTCATTGACATAGTTAGAGACAGGGCTTTTGGATACTCTGGTATTACAGGGCGCTGCACTTCCAGTATGGACTCCAACCTATCGCAGGCTATTGAAACCGCTGTGGAAAAAGCAGTGAGTAAGGCAATGGATAAACTCATATCTAACCTTTCCGACTGTTTGGTGCAAATTATTTTAAGTCAGATTGGACAAACCGTGAAGACTAGTACAGAACCAGCAGTATTAGACATTACCAGCGATGCCACACAGCTACGCAATGTAGTGTTGGATGAACTTTCTGCATCTGCAGGCAAGGCTAAGCAGTCAGGAACACAGGTGCACTTGGACCGACATTCGCCTCAGCCGAGCACAAGTACTGCTACAGATATGGAACTCGATATACGAACTAATAAACGTACCAGATCCCCTATCTTCACCAATCAATAGTCCAAATCTAAACGGAATGAATCAGCTATTTCGCGTGAAGATGCTAACAAGGGCGCGACATGCACCTCTGCGGTGCGCTCAACACCATAGGTCAGTTGAGGGTACTACAGTGGAACTGCCATTCTATATTCTCAGCCTCAACCGACCTACATTACTTTTCCAATAATTTTAATCTTGATATTATAATTCTCCAAGAAACTTGGCTCACACCAGATAAAAATTTCCATCTTGCAGGTTTTCGTTCTTTTCGATTAGATCGCCCATCACGTGGTGGTGGTTTAATGATCCTTGTAAAAAGTAAATTATGCCATAGGGCGAATATTTCTTTCAGAATGTTAGACTTGGATTGTAAAATAGTAGCATTGGACTTTTGTCTCCCCGGATACCGTCCTTTTTCAATTGTAAATTGTTACTTCCCCTCCGGTGTGCAAAGTACGCGTTATCTTGATAGCGTTTTGGTAGCATGTAGAAAGGAAGTTGTACTCACAGGAGACTTTAATTTACATCATTTGTCTTGGTGTATAAGGACAGATTCTTGTGGTAGGCGACTGTGGGAATGGGCTATTGATCACAACCTCTCCTGTCTGAATAAAGGTCATGTAACATTTGTCCGAGGTCAAACTAGCTCAGTATTGGATTTAACGTTTTGCTCCAATGCAATCAAGGTTTTCTCATGGGCTGTTCTGGATTCGGCAACTAACAGTGACCATCTTCCTGTAGTTTTTGACATTACTTGTCCAACAATAACTTTAGATCAGCCAAAACGCACATACATCAAGCATAGCGAATTTCAAGCCTGCCTCCGTTCTGCCATTTCCAAGCTTGGAATTGCCAGTACTAAGGAGATTGCATTTACGATTGGTTCAATTCTGGATAGATCTAGAAAAAATTTCGAGTTTTCTATTCCATCCAATAAACAATCCTTCTCGTTGGTTAAACCATGAGTGTACGCGCGCTTATAGAAGACGAAAATCCGCTTGGAAAAAACTTCGTCTTAACCAGAGCCCAACAAACTGGAAGGACTATCAATTCCTTGCTAGCGTATTTAAGCGTACAGTGAACCGCGCGAAAGAAGAATACGACAGTAGACATTTTGATTATCTTTCTAAAGGAGAATTAAGCATGCTTTGTTCGCTTATCTTCGGACAAGAAAAGTGCTGCCAGCACCTTTAACGTTGCAGTCATGTGTCTTGACGCCAGTAGAAATGAACACCTCTCTAGAAGACATAGCGCAAGGTTTAGTACGCCGCTTCACTGCAAATTTTTTGGCTATTCAGTCCATTCTGGTAAACTTGCATGAATTTCATGAAGTTTGTTTAGCTGAATTGAGTCAGACAGTATTATGTTTACCGAGGACGGCTCCCGGACTAGATGGGATTACGAACTCTATGTTGAAAGGTTTACTCCAGGAATCGCCTAATCTTTTGCTAGAACTAGTGAATTATTCGTTAGGGAACGCATGGATACCTCCAGAATGGAAACTTGCCAAAATTGTATTGTTGCTAAAAAATGAAAATGATGCATACACATTGGATAACATAAGGCCGATCGCACTGACATCAAACTCAGTGAAATTGGTTGAGAGAATCATCAGTATACGAAGTAATGAACTTATTACCATGAGGTAAATTCAAAGTCCCTGTCAAAGTGGGTTCAGGGCTGGTTGTTCGATTTGGGATGCCCACGTTGATTTAGAGAGTCGGCTTTAATTAGCTCGGCTGCATAAAAAATATGCAGCCTTAGTTACCTTAGACATCGTTAAAGCATACGATACCGTGGAGCACTCTATTTTGATAGATTGATTAGAATATCTTGATTTTCCATTATACATAGTAGCGTGGGTTCACAATTTTTTTGCAGACAGAAAATTTTATTGTTTTAAAGATGGGTTTTCACTATCTATTCATACCCAAACGAGAGCAGTACCACAAGGCTCGGTGCTTTCCCCGATGCTATTTAGTTTACTATTGAGCACCATTCCATGTAAACAGGATATAACAACTTATGTTTATGCAGACGATATCGCATTTTTTGCAATGGCAGATAACATTCAGACCTTATATGAACGGCTGCAGACTTACCTTAATATATTGCAGAGCTGGCTCGATGGCAACAGCTTTTTACTTAATCTGAGTAAATGTGCCCTTCTTGTTTTCCCGCTGAAATACCCTGTGAACATCTCTCTGTCTTACCACCATAAGGACATACCACAGCTGGAATCTGTTAAATACCTTGGGGTAATTTATCACACGTCGCTTAACTGGCGACCTCATATCGAATATATCGACGGAAAAGGAGTTCGGGCCATTGGCATATTACGTAGGCTAAGCAACTACCGCATAGGTATGAGAAGAGACACATTGGTAATGATATATCGCATGTACGTTCGTCCCATATTGGAATTTGGATGTGTACATTTCTCTGGAGTTCCAGCTTACAAGTTGCGGCCTCTAATTCTTCTGGAAAAAGAAGCTTTGCGCTTATGCCTTGGCCTTCCCAAAACAGTTGCTAACAATGTGTTGTATCTCGAATCGAGGGTTCCTCCGCTTTCTTGTAGAATGCGCCTTCTGACTATTCAGACATCTTTAAGAATTCGTGAATCACCATGACGACATTCAGAAACAGCTTTTATTTCCACCCCGGAGTCAATTTTTGCTGCTAGATTGCCGCGATTTCATACGCCACAAATTATATTTGTGCAAAATTTACTGAAGCCTCTAAACGTACGTATATGCGGCATCATGCCGAGTCGTGATAATTTAGCCTCAGTGGAAATTCATTTCAATGACATTTTTGATATTAATGCCAAATTACTTCCCCATAATATTTTGGATTGTTTACTAAAAGATCACCTGCGCCGTATTACAACGAACGTTATTATTGCTACAGACACATCGCAATACGACGAAAAGTCAGGGGTTGGTATTTTCAGCCCGATTTTAAATTGGAATTATTCCCTTCGACTACCCGATTTCATACCCGTTTTTGTGGCTGTGTTTCTGGCAGTGGTGCTCGCCTTACGCAAGTTAGATACAGCAATTACATCAGCTGTCATAATAACAGATTCCCTATCTCTCTGTGCGGCACTTTCTGTTGGTGCTGATAATCAAGTAACAAAGGCGTTCCGTGCTCTAGTACCTGCGCATTTGAGAAAAGTACGATTAGTTTGGGTGCCTGGACATAAACGTTTGTTTCTAAATGAAATAGCCGATTTCTTAGCTAAGTCGTCAATCAGGAACCAATTCTACCACTCTGTCCATCATCCGCTTATGTGACTGCTGCTCGATTCCGCAGACGTACGCTTATGCAGGTCTTTAAAGGTTCAGCACTAACAAACTCTACAGAATATCGCCATTTATTATATCCCTGGCGAAGAGACTTTTGCCGCACTCGAAAACAAGAAGTAGCTATCACAAGGCTGCGTTGCCGGTTACGAAATCTAAATTTGTATAAACACAGGTCTGCTCAGGCACCTTCGCCACTGTGTGCATTCTGTGGTGAACTGGAAACAATAGACCATTTCTTTTTGACTTGCAGGCGGTTTAACACATTACGAAAAACCCTATTAGAAATACTTTTACGTGGTATTGGTATGGACTTATCTCTGCCTGTCGCTTTGTCTTTTGGAGTTTCCATTTCTGGTTTCTTTATTGCGACAGTATGCGCGGCCGTCCGGGACTATATTGATGAAACCCAATAGGTTAACTAATTAACCAGTTTCATTATCCTAACAGGTCCACATAATTATATACGTATAAAATTATATTATTGCTCTATTCTAAGAATAAATTCGTTTATGTAAATATTTGCAGGCATTACACTAAGCAACACACTTTCCTAGGCTATCGGTAATCTTTCTGTTAAACCTCCATCATTCAAAATCTGAACAGTAAATTTTGAAACCAATCGATTCTTGGCCAATCCCCCACAGTGGGTATGCGCCACTTACAATAGGAGAACAACAACCACAACAAAAACCAGGCAATGGTAGAGCGTATATCAAATGACATTCAGGAGTTAGCAGGGGAGTGCGAGATAATTATACTAGGTGATATGAATGCGCCCATAGAAGATATAGATGGGTATACTAACCCAACAGGCAAATTGATCATGTATATGTGTGAAAGGCATGATTTGTTCATTTTCAACAGTACCGGGAAGTGTGAAGGGTAAATAACGCGGGAAGTAGGAAGGCTGCAGTCGACGATAGATTACGTACTGAAGTCACATTGGATGTATGATATGCTCAGGGGAATGTACATAGGTGAAGGTGCTCCAGAAGTCTGGGTAGTAATCTCAAACGTATCAAACTAAGTTTTAGAAGAGCAGTGAAAGTGGGAAAGAGATAAGATGAGCAACTACAGGAAAATTGTTATTCAGAAAGGCAAACAGATATAGCTACTAAACAAATTGAGAAAGTAATCACTGACGATAATAAATCAGGGTGGACATACACGTATCTAATTAGACTGTTTGAGCTAGAGCTGGCAAAGACACGTGACAAGTCACCCCGGAAAAGAAGACACAAATCCAAAAGTTGGTGGGATGAGGAAGTTGAGAGAGCCATTGCAAAACCTCAGGAAGCCTCTAGAAAACACAGACATGCTAAGCAGTGGGGTGAACTGGTATATGATCTTCAAAGAAAATGGGAAATCTTTCGAAGCTTTAGAATGGATGCATCCCTTAGGATCAATAAAAAGATTAGAAGACAGGGAGCTCAGTGGCTCGCAGAAGTACATAAAAAAGATAGAAAGGCAGCTGCGAAGTTTTGGAACCATCTAAACTTCCTAAGAAATGAGACGAGCCTAGAGCAGAGGTTTATAAATACAGCTCAAAATGCTAGGCTAGAAGGGGACGAAGCTATTGAACATATTAGAACAAGAGTGACAGAAAAATTTCAAACCAAGAAGTGCTTTAGGCACCACAATAGACAAGGATAAATCAAGTGGCGCAATGGCTCCATTTTCACAACGTGAGCGGGAAAGAGCTGAGAAAGGGGTTCCTAGCAGTACATCAACAGGTCCAGATGGCATTCCAATTATACTGGTAAAAACATTAGGTCCGAAGTCTAAGCAGGCTTTGAGAGAGACAGTGAGCAAACTAATAATCGATGGTGAAGTTCCCGATTGATGGAAACTTAGCAGGATGAGCATGATCTATAAAGGAGAGGGGGACAAAGCTGACATAAACGACTACCGTCCCATAACAGTTACATCAGTGGTCTACAGGCTGGCGATGCAGATTATAACGGAAAGACTGCAGGCATGGATAGAGGATGAGGGGGTGCTGGGGGAACTGCAGAATGGGTTTCGGAAACACAGGAGGCTGGAAGACAATCTGTTCTCACTGACGCAGTGCATAGAAATAGCAGAAAAGGAACACAGGCCCCTGTGGCTAGCATTTTTGGATATGAAGAAGCGTACGATAGCGTGGTTCAAGAGGAATTGGGGGGAATACTGGACGCACTAGGCGTGGAACGTGTAGTCACTAATCTTTTAAAGGATATCTCTAAAGGTAACAAGGTAGGTAGTTATAAAGTGGGAAAAACAGGTATCCAAGCCTGCAGAGGTAAAACGGGGGCTAAGGCAGGGGTGTCCCCTGTCACCCTTAATATTCATGATGTACCTACAAGGATAAGAGGCCAAATTAGAGGGAAGTGGACTGGGCTTCAACCTTTCTTTAGTCAAACAAGGAAAACTCATTGATCAGGCACTACCAGCAATAATGTACGCAGATGATATAGTGCTAATGGCCAACAACAAGAAAGATTTGCAGAGATTGGTGGACATCTGCGGTAATGAGAGAGGTAGGTTAGATTTCAGATTCATTAAAGAAAAATCAGCTTACATTATATTTAGCTACAATGAAGGTAGTGAGCTTAGAATACAGGAGGTCACGCTAGAGATTACAGGTAAATACAAATATCTGTGCGTATGGATAAGGAATGAGGCCGAGTACCTAAGGAAACACGAAATATACGTGACGACTAAAGCTAAGAGGAATGCAGCGGTAATGAAAACAGGGAACTGTGGAATTACAAGTGGTATGATGTTGTGAGAGGAATATGGAAAGGGGTCATGGTTCCCTCTTGGACCTTCGGCAATGTCCGCGTGTTAAGAAAGTGCGTTCTCTTTAGAAGCGAGTTAGTTGTACTGAAGTGCTCAGGATACTTCGACAATAAGGTGCTATGCGCTTGACGTACGAGAAGACATCAGAAACACATTCAATAATTCTTGCCTTAATAGCACATTCATCTGCCCTAACGATGATCGACGATCATTTAGACATTGTGTAAATGAGTGATTATTTTCCAACAGGTGCTGGTAAAGTAATCCATCTCATAAATAACTTAGTGTCAGAAAACGCCATACAATAATGCCAATATATTATTTCATTGTCTTTGTGACATTTATTATCGTGTTAAAAATATCATCGTCAAGAAGAGAATACCTCCGAATGGCGGGAAAAACTAACTTCGGTATTATAAATATTTTTTTCCACTGCATACTTCTTGAAGCGGTGCCTACTAGCTTTACTTTAACGTTTGAATGCATTGAAAAGCGTTTAGTAAGCACAATGTTTTTTCTTTAATTTTCTATCTCAAAAGAATGGTTTCCTACGTGCAATGATCCACGTTCTTTCACTGATTGCCGAAATGAAATAAAACCTTGAAAGATTCCGCTTTCTGTGTTAGCTCACGGGCAGCAATCAAGAGAAAGCTTTTTTTTCTTAATCAAGTCATTATGATCGCAAAAAAACGTACAGCAGGTATCCCTACATCTAGGAAAGAGCATTTAGGATCCCAACAGACAAAATGATCAATGCACTCAATCGCCTTTATGTAATACTAAATTCGAGTGATTTCTTTGCGTACGCCAATACGGCAAGCATCCTTGGCTTCTATCTATCTATCTATCTATCTATCTATCTATCTATCCGCCTACATTTGGGTGCTGCGGTGAGCGCCCCATTACCTTGGGTTAAGCCAAAAGTTGCATGTGGGGGTAGGAAGGTTTCACAAATACGACTCGCTGGTCATGAACAATATTAGGCTACTATGCTATAGCGAAGTTGTCAAACACTTCTCGCTGGAAAATGACACACACCCGTGAGCGTGTACATGCCACAGGTGATTGATACTTCATATCTACCTAGGATCGGCGAGAACACACATGAGTAGTTTTAACGGGTGAGCTTCAAGGAAAAGCTGGCATTGGCTTCGTTGGAGCGGCGAATGTAAAGAAATAATGTCAGGCTCCCAGCAGTTATGCAACCCCAGTATTTTGCTTGTCAAAATGTATTCTTCTACACAGCCAGGCCAGGTCTCGCAGATGCTATCCAGAGAGATCGTAATCTTCGAGAAGCGTGAATTGGGAATGCAGGGATGGCTACCTATATTTTTTACCAATACATATGTACTCCAACGATACAGCCCTCGCATGGCGTTAAGTTCAGCTGTAGTTAAACGCTATGCACCAAAAGTGATTGAGAGTTTAAATGAACGAAATTGTGGCGCGAACAGACAATAGGTTTACTTCGAGAGCGTTTAGAAAATTCAGTGCACCTTCACGAAGTGAATGGCAACTCATGGGTGAAAGAATAGGTCCCAAAATTCATGATATCTATGTTGAAGACACCGACAATAAAAAGGACGAACAGATAGATGGACCGATGGACAGGCAGACTTAAGCACGGGTGCATGGACGGTAGGACACTCGAATGAAGAGACCAACAGATGGGCCGACGGACAGATGGATGGATGGACGAAGAGAGGGAGTGGTCATCTGTTGCACTGTCATATGGATAATTACACACAAAGTCGTGTGTTTACACATGTTCTCGTTTCGTGTGTGTGTGTGTGTGTGTGTGCGTGTGCGTGTGTGTGTGTGTGTGTGTGTGTGTGTGTGTGTGTGGCCCTGAGGAGCTTCGCCCCTAGAAGCTGGAACCAGCAGCAAGGGCGGAACGTGTGCACAGAATGATTATCATTGTCTCAGTGGGGACCCAGCCCCACATTTTGCGTTGCAACCAAGTATTCTACAACAAAGCGATGCTACGTCTCGGAACTGGCTTTCTGGTAGACCGCATCAGCTTTCCGCTTGTCGTTATTTTTGTTCAGGTTCACCTCTTGCCGATGGCGCATACCCATGGTGGGGGATTAGCCGAGAATTGAGTGTTTTTATAAAATAATATGCAGTTTAAGAATAGTCTAGTATATATAATAGAAAGATTTTTGATGACCTAGAAAATTGTGGCGCTTAGTCTAGTGCATATAATTATTTAGGCAAAAAATTTTTTCTTGAATGAGAGCAATACTCTAATTTTTATACGTTTATAGTCTGGTAAACAAGTCAGAATAATATTTTAGAATAATTAGTCAACTGACTAGTTTCATCATTATATTCCTGGGCAGCCGCGCATACTGCCGCACTGTAGAACTCGAAAATGGATGCTCCAAAAGAGAAATTGGCATGCACGAAAAATCCATACCAATACCACGTAAAAGTATTTCTAAAAGGGGTTTTCTTAGTGTGTTAAACCACATGCAGGTCAAAAAGAAATGATCTATTGTTTCTACTTAACCACAGAACTTGCACAGTGACGAAGGTGCCTGAGCGGACCTGTGTTTGTAGAAACTTACATTTGGTACCCCGCAACGCAGCCTTGTTACTTCTTGTTTAGAAGTTTGGCAAAAAGCTCTTCGCCAGGGATGTAATAAATGGCAATATTCAGTAAAGTTTGTCAGTGCTGTGTCTCTGAAGACTTTCATTAGTGCACGTCTGCGGAATGGAGCAACTTTAATGTCGATGTCTCAAAACATAACCAAACCTGTTTCACACAAAACAGGGAACACGTTTGCTACGTAGACAGAGCCTCCCAAGATCTCGTGCCCACGGCGAGAAATGAAGATGCCAATGACCACTTTTTCATAACAGACATGAACAAGTCTAAGCAACTGAAATATATGTCATACTTCAGTGTACATAGGCCTCTTATTGGCGCATTAATGAATGATTAAAGGAACAACTGTACTTTCGCTGATGGTGCTGACATTTCACAGTGATTTCGTCCAAATTAAGGAGGTGTCAACAGCCCACTGGACGTGTACTCATGACCCATTGGCACAGGAACGACGAAGATGCGTGGCAGATGTACGCTCGTTGGCGATGTGTGCCACGTAACCAACATCGCGTGCTTAGGGAACACTTCAACACACCACAGTTCATGGTGGCGGTACATGTCGAGCATGTATAGCTAACGCTCTTCCATAAGCATCCTTCTCATAACGCCGATTTTCTAAGTAAGTGGGATCTGCCAAACTTTCGAACGACGAACGAAGGGCAGGACCCTTGTCCCCTTTGTGCTTTTTGAGTTCTTGCCCACGCTTATACCTTGCATTATGCATGAAAAAGAAATGTAAACTAAATGAAGAAGACATTTTTTTCTTAAAATCTCGACTCAGAGCTCTTCTGTTGTGGTTTCATATATTTGCTGGAGTCTATTTTTAAACACTTAGGGTACTCTATCTTTTGAGCCGTTGTACGTTACGTGGTGGTATACGCGACGGCAACGTTGCAAAACATAGTTGAGATAACGAGTATGCAACGAGGTGGCCCTGAAAAAGATGTGTGAGTTAACCCATACCGAGTATCGTTTCATGAAAAGAAAACTACATGAAAATAAAACAAGTACAGAGAGACAGAAAAAAGAAAGGATGCCAGGGAAGGATAGGGAAGCAAGGACAAAGAGGTAATTTCTGGAGTACAAAAAATTATTTGCTGAGTCGAAGTTCGAACCCGCGCATGCACCATAAGTAGGTGAGCGTTTCAATAATTTGTCTCCCCAGGCTTCTTGTTCTTTATTTCCTCGTTTATAATTGGATATCAGGCACGATGGTAGAGCAGAAGTTATCCTTGTATACGCGGGGAGATCGGGCTACCTCCGTGCACGTTTGCATAGGTGGTGTGCGGCGCGTATACATACACGCACTGGCGCTTTGTTGCCTGCGGACTGAGACGATTGTCGGCGAGTAGAGTGTGTGGATCGCAGCTGATTGGTAATATCTACGCTCCTCTCTACTGAATCGGTACACGAAGCCTATGCAAGGTTACTATTGCCAGCGTGCAAAGCACATTCTGCCTTTCAAAGGGATGTTCGCACTGGGTGACTCTCGGTGCTCGTTCGCACTAAATCACGCTTTGCCTGTGTTGTTTGTTTGTGTTTAGCTTGTGTTCCGCCTGCTACACTCTGCTGTAGTAGGACGGAACTACTTACTTACCTCTTTCTCATCTGCATACAATGAAAAAGAAAGAAAGATAGTAGAAAGCACGCATATCAGTGCGATGAGTTCAGTATCATTATTTGCACTCATACGCAAATGATAATTTTTCCTCATTTTGTACACGATCATATGTGATACAGTCGATTAGTCTGTCCAGCAAAGATTAGTGGCTGACAGTGTTTGCGCCCCACTGCTTTTACCACGTATACGCACGCGTTCGTGCACCAGTCGATATAAAAACCTCATAAGTGTTCAGCAGAAAGCTTTCATCAATGCATAATACCTGCATGATAGTGCTACATCAAAAGTCTTCTTATTTTATGGGACAAGTCCTTTTTTTCAAAAAAAAAAGATCACCACTGCCTTCCGTCGGCCGATAACATTGCCACACAAACGCTCAAGACAATGTAAAGAAAGATGAGTTTTTCAGCGAAGTTTTGCAATAGTAAATGTAAGTATTGCCGTTTGAATTAAATTTGAATATTTGGGCTCTTTAAAGCATTCGTAACTGTAAGCAGACGGTTGCTTATGGTAACTTCGTTTTAAGAACAGGGAAAGTACAGAAGGGTCCAAGTTTTTGTGATTGTAATATTTATGTGTAGGGGCACCATTGACATATAAGCTCATCCAAGGCACCTCGCATATTCGATAAACAACAGTGCCGTAGTTGTGCACCTGCAAAGAGCATGCAGAAGTGTAGCCTGGAGCCTCGTTTTCTTAAGAAGCAAGACCTTAAAACACTTCATGCACACGCCATTTATTAGTACAAATGTTTCAGAGGATGTCAGGAGCATTTTGAAATGTGCTTGAAGTGGAAAGTGGCACCTATTCTGAAATACCTTCAGTAAATGGACGGCACGACAACAATCAACAGCACTGTGAAAAGTTACACTCGCTGATCTAATTACAATGCATTAGCAAGAACCCTGGGGGTCGAAATTTCCGGAGCCCTCCACTACGGCGTCTCTCTTAATCATATGGTGGTTTTGTGACGTTTGAGCGCACATATCAATCATCGATCTATGTATTAGCAGCCGAGAAAGGCCATATTATTTCGTACGTCCTTTAAGTCATACAATCAAGCAGTTACACTCGCACTAACATGACCGCACAAATCACCCTTTGATAATGCATAACGTACGCACACATAGAAACACGACATGGCTAGCAGACGACACATGGAGCAATATAAACTTTTTGTTGTTGTTGTTGTTTTCCTTTGCTCATCACTCGTACCCAATGGAAGATATTGGCCGATTATAAGGTGAATTCGCCCAATACTTTCCGCGTTGCTTCATTCCTGGAAACGCTAGTTATTTAGTTATGATTTCAGGTGCCAATAGGGAATTTGAAAAATATGTAGTGAGCCCCCTATTTAGCAATAAACTCGTTTAGTCGCAGTGATGTATTCCTGAATGCGAATTAAACATCCCCTTAGCTGTACCTGAATGTAGAGGCTCCAAAAGAAAAAAAAAGAGCAGGTTCTGATAATTTCAAGCCCAGTTCTTGAAGACGTGGTCCTAGTGCACTTTTTCTGAATGAATGAAAACGGTGATAACTGCGCGCTTCAGACAGTTGCCGCCAGGCGGTTACTCCACTCTATCTCACGGTCAATAGTAGAGCACGGCGAACGGGTAGGAAAGAAAAGTGACAATAAGGATGAGAGGAGAAGTCAAGGACGGGTACAGATGAAAAAAAATGGAGAGTTAGAGTGCGAAAACAAGTAAAAGCGCAAATATTTCAATTAATAAAAAGCTATGAAGACAAAGATAGAAGTCAAGAGTCTGATGGTCAGAAAAAAGAAAAAAAAGTGAGGAAAAGTGAGGAAGAAAGAAAAAACAAATAGAAGGAATAGCTCAAAAGTTAGAAAACGAGTGTCTGAGAAGCAAAAAGAGAGCAAAATAAATGACTGAAAGGAGAGCCAAAAAAGCGAAAAAAGAGAAGGGTTGATGAGTGAAAAAAATACAGAGACAAAGGAAAAATGGAGTGAGAAAGGTTTTTTTTTTTGCAATTTTATCTCTGAAGTAACTTTTCACATTGTTTTTAGTTTTATTTTGGTATCTTGCCACCCGGCTCTTGGCCTATTCCCCTTTGTCGGTGATTGCCATTCATTTCAGATCAACATCATCATCATCAAACCTTACAAGCACATAAACACACAAACGAGAGCCAAAGAAAAGAGAAAAAGCATAATCACATTTCGTAGAGCAATGTAAGTATAGTTTGCCGTGTGGCGCACAAAAGCTGTAACATTCATGAATCCACACCTCGTCTCTCGATTGTCTAGTTCAACTTAATCTTGTCCCAACGGAACGTTTTCTCCGACTTGTACACAGGGTGATTAAATAACAACGGTGGGTAAATTATGTGGTGTCGAACTGAATAAACAGACATAATTAATTTACTGCTCCAATCTACGACAAGTTCACCACCTCTGCTGTTAACCAGTGTTGCGCCACTCTGTCTAAGATGAGCAATTTTTTTTGGCAGAAGAAGAGCACGTGCTCTGATTGATGTACTAAAACATGAAGAAGAAATCACGATAAGCTCGATTGTCTGGTCTACTCAAAATTTCTGTCTTACACTGTAGTATTACCTCACCTTTACTCTTCTTGATTCAATCTTCAATTATTTGTTTAGTTTAATATTCTTTTTCTAGTTAATTATTCTTTTCTATTATATCATTAGTTTTTCATTTAGGATAAACCTTTTAGTAGATCTCATATAGGCTACTTCTAGATTTCATGGCCAATCCCCCATAGTGGGTATGTGCCAGTGCGAAGGGGCAACAACAACAACAACAACAACGACACGCGTTACACGAGGAAGCAGACGCAGAAGAAGAAGACTGCGTCCGTGCCAGCACCTGTGTTCCGTTCCCGCATCGTCACAAGGAGCGTTCTAGTCCTGAAGAGGCTCAGCCATTGCTTTAAAAAGGTGATTATTTTTTGCCTTACTGACAATCAAGTCCTGGGCATTGGGGGCTGAACAATGGTCATTTTTTGCCGAATCAGAGACACCGTATTTTCCTCCCTGCAAGTCTCTCGAAGCAGTCACTTTTTATGCTATGTTCATACCATAAGGCAGTCGAAATAGGCGAGGAAATATGATCTGTAACGTTTAGAATTTCACAAGTAATGAAATATCACTCGAAATCCTATTTAACTTTGATCCCCTTTATGAACAATGCTACAGGACAGCACTTCCCGGTCAGTATTTTTAAACGCACGACTACGCTGACACATGCTGTACTCTCCGCTTGCTAGTGGTACCATGGACAAGTAAACTCAACCGAGTAAACCCAACCGAGGTAACGGTCAGGCTTTGCGTGCTTACGTTGTCCGCTTTCACGATTCAAAACAGGGTACAAATGGTAATAAGCTCACACATTTGAATTCTTCCCAGGAAATGCACTGTTCGCCACAACCGCAAATGCCGTTATCGAAATCTTACTCTACACAGCAAATTCGCGTGGCTTTAGATAGGCTGCTGGTAGTAATCTTTCACAATATATGCACGTGGCATTCGGGAACCACTACCGGTAAACACATGTTTCTCGCTTGCTCATAACTAGCTTAGGAAAAGTAAGCGCGCACCTACGATGTTCAGCGGACAAAGGATAGTCTTGTTGAGTCCTACAATTTTGTTGTTCACTTGTGCTACGGGACGTAACGCTTATACATTA
The DNA here is from genome assembly GCF_043290135.1 of Rhipicephalus microplus. Classification (NCBI taxonomy): domain Eukaryota; kingdom Metazoa; phylum Arthropoda; class Arachnida; order Ixodida; family Ixodidae; genus Rhipicephalus; species Rhipicephalus microplus. The sequence continues at coordinate 18,082,080 of NW_027464588.1, forward strand.
CGTAAATGAAAGCCTATGCCCCCCTCTTCGTCGTAATTCGACAATTGTGAATCGGACTTTTTTTAAATGTCGTTAAACATTACTTTAAGAGGTTTTAGTTCTGGAAAAGCCCTACCAAAACGCCAGAGGGCAGCACAGCTAATGAAGAAGGTGGATTGTGTGACTGATATTCGGCAATAATAACTGGCAGATATGGCCTTGCATGTAAATTATAATTTATTGATTCCCAAGAAGTGTGTGTGTGTGTGTGTGTGTGTCGTATGTATATTATGTGTTAAGTGTGTGTGTGTTTTAGTGTGTGCGCATGTTTGGGTATGTGTGGCCCTCGGTACGCGCGTGCGTGCGTGAGGGTAGAAGAAAACGAACGTCGCCCGTGAACTTTCTGTGGCACTTACTATTGTACTAATGTCTGAGTTAGTCTTTTGCTATAAAACAGCAGTCTCCATAAATTGACACGCTTACGCCAGTAAGTCTTTATTTGATCAAACTTGCCAGGATCACGAGAAGTAGGTAAAAGGGGGGTAAGCTAATCTTGAGCAATTACGCTCAATTTAATGTATTTTCTTTGTACCGACGACATAAAAACACTGTTCACCATTACATTGGCAAGTCAGGTAGGCGAAAAAGCAAATTTTTATCTCAATGAAGAGGAATGAGACAGCATCATTGTTATCGCGCGTTCCTTGAGAGAGATTTTCATATCTTCCTCTGTTCCCGTATAGACGGCGTTTGAGGATAACAATGAAATGCTCACTCGTGAAAAGAATCTACATCACAAACATCGCTTTTTCAAATCCTTACACACTACGAAATTTTTAGCTATCGAAGAACCACCCTCTTTTATTGTGGACGCAGTTCCTGACCACCGGGAATCGTGGACGAGTGAACGCATCCTACGCTATAGCTTCGTGAATTATCATGACTGTGTGTTTTCGAAAGTGTGCGTCTTAGATTACTGAATGAAGTTACACATTTAGTATAACAATCCAGTCCCAACTGCGGGGAGCAGATGATGACCTCTTTTTTGACAGCGCTCATAAAAAAGAAAAACCTCGAGGCACTTTTTGATAACATGAGCAGGAAAACAGCATGAACTGAAAGAAAATGACAGGCCAGTCCTACCAGGAAGAACACAAAATCAAGCATGTGCTCTGAAACTTTTCACATGGTGTTACCACGACAGAACAACCAAAAGCGAATTTCTATAGCCTTTCCCTTTCTACTTATGTTGTTTTTGAGCTCATACATAATAATGTTTTTTAGCAAGCCACCTAACCCACCACCATATTGCACTTTGAGGCCTCCTTGTTTCTATCACACGGTTGAAAACAGATACATTGCCTGAGACGCTCACTACAGCTGATATTGACACTTTAGCGAGAGTTCACTAAACTGGTGACTGTACGTCGGCGTTTAGGCTTGACAGCGTTTGACCATCCTATAACTGAAAGGAAATGCAGCGCGAGCAACGCAAATTAAAAATAAGACACGAGATGGCAAAGCAGATGGCATAGTTAGCGCTGGTATGTCATCTCGTGTGTTACTTTGCGCCTGCATTTCAAATCGTTTCTGATGTGCAACCGCAAGACCCAATGAACCTTTTTCATAATTCGCAAGTGCGCTTCCTCTGAACTGCTTTTATTTTCAATGAGTAATGGTGGTGCCTGTCGTGCTTCATGCGAAGACGTGGTCCTAGGTCCTAGTCATAGGCATGCGTAGCGCTCGTAGTCAGGGAGGCGGAGGTCCATTGCTGCGCCCACCCCCTCTCTATTAAGTAAATGTTGGGAGCCGACTTTACAATCTCCCTGTTGTGTGGCTAGCAGGGCGCCCCGCTCCCCAGTCAATGTAAGGAGCAGATCTTGCGCCCTCTCTTAGGTGACTAGGGGGCGCCGCCGTCCCTTCTGCCCCCTTCGTACGCACGCCTGAGTCCTAGTTGAACGTGCTCGGTCTTGTCTATTATGAGTGCTTAATTTTGAGAGGCGACTCAACATTTTTCCCAGTATTGCGTACGCGAGACCCGCTTAAACAAGCTATTCGGACAGAATGACAAGCCACCAATATTCGCTCAAGCCACATAGCAGGAAAGCAAACTTTACAATTTTGAAAAGGGTCTATATTAGGCACAATTCGAAATGTCTTAATATTTTTAGCATAGCGCCTACACGCTCTTACCCACAAGCAACTAAACCAAGTCTTACGCTATTTAGAAGCTAGTCCGATGATGTCTCCACAAAGCGGCAGATTGCGTAAAATGAAGGCAGCAGATTACAGTTTTTGCAACGCTTACGCACTGTAGCTTCGATGCGGACAGCCACCACGGTACCGTCGGAGGAAGGCCGTCAGGACCCTCGCAACGACGACGTAAGCTTGTCGTTGCCTGTTCGTGAGATTGGCCAGGCGTCGTTCATGCTTTCACCAACGCCGGATCCTTGTCCGTCTGAGGCGGGTGCACCCCTCTCGATTGACGCCTGCGTTGGCACTGCCCTTATCGGCCGTGCAAGTGTGCCACACATGGCTATTGGGAGCGCCACTCCTGGTGAACGAACGATGAACGCTCAGCTGATCTCGACGGCGCTTCAGGTGTTCGTGCCCTTTATCCTGGCTGGCTTCGGCTCCACCTTGGCTGGCATCCTGCTCGACGTGGTCAAGGTAAAAATGGCTGGACTGTAACAGCGAACTACTGAGTCACTCAAAATAAGAGCTTCATAAGCAATTTTGATAAACGTTGTGAAATGTTAAAATGCACCGTTGTAACAAGGGAGACACTCACAAATGAAGAAAGAAAAAAAAACACACTGAAACAAGTAGGCGCAATCTCTCAATTGTGAATATTTCGTGAGGCAGCAATTGGAGCCGCTCCATGATAAAAAAGGAAGAAACGAGAGTACAAATAAAAGTAGAATATGTGAGAAAACATGGCTGATCTCTCTGTCTTGGAATTAGTAAATTAGGAAATAGAAACGTGCCCTATCAGAGGCAGTTGACAGTTTATTCTGCTTTGTTCGTGCGCAAAAGAGAACGAATATATGCTACAGAAACAAATTGTAGTATCACGCAAAGTACGGCAAGCAGTTCGAAACTTGCAGCGGGCAGCTCAAGGAGAAAGCACGCACGAAAGTAGCATACACAGGACGCGTGCAGAGTAACAGCTGTCGCGGATTGAATTCTTACTTATTCGTGTGTGAGCAGCTTTGGATAAACTCAATTCGAGTAGCTAGCGAAGCAACCTTCGTGGTCTCCTTAACTACTGTAACCTAAAAACAATCTTGCCGTGTAAGCGCAAGAGGTACATAGCACCTTAATCGCGAGAATAGCGTGCGTGCATGAACGACCGCGTTTTGTGAAGACGCGCGCGCATCTTCAGACACAGGACAACGACCTTTACCGCGTGCCCAATGCACGTCTTGCGGGCCATTTTGTTACAGATGTGAACGCGCAGAACGGCCTATGATGTATATGAAAAGCTGGACAACGTACACTCCATGGCCTAGTGGTTTTGTGCCACCCGCTGTGCATTGGGAGGTTGTGTGTTCGAAACCCGGGGAGAAGTTTGCTATCGGTTAGTATATATTTTGCGTGATATCAGTGACGGGAATAGGTCAGCGGAGTTGTGGTGCACATTGGCAAAAACTCATTTGTGGTAAAACCGATAAATATACAGATCCTATCGTGGGCGTGGGTAGGGTTGCCCATTTAGTGTGAGAGTGAATTTTTATCGCACTCGCCCCCCTACCTCTTCGTTGGCAAAATCCAAACGACAACGTGCTTTACAATGGGTTGAGAAATTGGAAATTATGCGGAGACTTCCTTCACCCAAGTGCTAGCCTGAGCTGAAGACTGGAATAGACAGTTCCTGAAATGCAACGTCAGGTCTCTTCAGCGGCCAATAGTTTAAAATACCTTTGTATTCATAATTGAACAAGCATATGAGGCAGACTCTACAAACACCCTTTTAAGTGAGTAATAGAATGCCGCGTCCCTGTGTCTCTCCTGTACGCACTCCTGTGATGCTATATATGCAACTATTGACTTGAGGCACTACATCATTTTTAGATTCGTTCACAAATTCGTTGCAGTTTCATCATAACATTCGAGCAGTACTCAAATTTCAGATGGCTGGCGGTTAAACCCAATAAGTTGCTTATATATCACACATTGCCCGCGCCATAGCATTTTCCACAGAAACAATTTGCTAAAAATAAGGCCTTATTACATGCTTGACGTGCCTTCACTGCAGGATTAGCGCAATGAAGCGTACCACAAACTTTCTTCTATAAAAACGAGAGCAACCCGTATTTACGACACTAGACACTGCATTGAGTTCATGTGCATGCCCTGGTCCTGTGCGTGTCGCTTTTAACAATTCCTTCAAGTATTTCGGCAAAAAAAGTAACGTGTAAGATATTTCCCATCACCGCCCTAATCACATACCCTGAATTGATAATTCGCATAATGTCAAGCTTCGAAACCTTAAAATTGATTAATTATTCCCCATCGCGCCCTTTAAAACTGCACTGCACGACCTGCGGTAATAGTGGAAATATAAACTGTTGTATTGCGTAGTTCCAGTATCCTTCATTCGCAGTAATTATATTGCCTCGTATTTCAAAGTGAATGGTTCTAGTTGCAACTTATGAGTTCAGTAAGGAAATCGCAGCGAACTTTTTGCCTCCTTAAGCACGACCAAACAGACTGTGGTTATTGTTTTTGACGGCCACGTATTTAATATATACAAAGTGGCTGACCAAAAGCAACCACCTTCTAAAAATAGGCGGACTTATTGGGTTCAGTAGCTATCCACATTAAACCATCATTAGGTCTTTGTAAATGGAGTTACGTCAAGATGAACTGATAAAAACTATTCGCATTGTTTTAAAAGTTCTAATTAGAGCTTTGTTTTTATGTATGGTACAACCAAAATCAGTTTTTTTATGTAAAAAGTGACCACATATGCTATCCTTATGTGTCCTGGTCGATTGGTTAGTAAAACAGATTTTACCCATACTGAAAATAAAAATATATAGTTTTTGCTTATACACGCAATGCAGCATGAGGCGGTCGCTCAAGTTCTAGTACGGCACGTGGATATGGGTCTTACTGATCACAACCGAAAATTTCTAGAAATTTCCAAGCTGGACTAAATCATAGCAATATCGTTTGATTGCTCGCGGGAAAGCTTAAGAGACACTTGTTGAGTTTAGCTCCTCTGTAATAGGATGCAAAAAATTGAGAGAAAAAAACGTTTGGACTTTTATTGATGTTGGGGGCCACCGCATTCTGTTTTGCGACTACACCTTGTTCGAGCCTGCTTTATATGTTCTCATTTCAACAATGTAGGAGTGGCCGGTGTATGTGATAGTGCACCACATATTCGTGGTCATTCCACCCTTGCTGGGTCTCAGCGGCAACCTGGAGCAGACCCTGGTTGCGAGGCTTAGCACACAGGTGCGTATTCAGTGTGTCACATAATACAGAACTAATCCATGTCCTCGCTTGTCTATTCCACTTGCACTATTCGAAGGTACGTTTTCATGCGTGCCTGTCAGACTGTAGGTTTCAGTTGCTCTGTAGAGTATCATGTTTGAATTTTAATCACACCCTCACCTAAATTACAAAACTTTTTGATTTTCGATGGCGTCTTCCATAGCATAAGCTCCTTTTGATGTTTTGCATCTCATAAAACAACGAACCCATTGTTCGTTGTTTAGGCACACAATTAGGACGCCTAACTGAAGTATCTCATTCACCCTAATGCTCGCAGTTTCGTGAATTTTAAGCCTTGTCCATAAGCGTGTTCTTCGCTCCACTACTGTTATTCCGCACAATTTCCAGAAGATGTGAAGAGGAATAGTCTATAAGGTGGTATCCTGAAGCTAGTTAAGTACAGTTTCTAGACAAAATGCAGTCATTATTTGAAATAGTGTGGCCTAAAAGAGAAGCAAAGTTCACTAATTCAGGTGTGCTTGTTAAGGTGATAGAAATGCAAAACCCTTCAGCGCTCTGTAAATAGGCACAAAATAAAGGTGACGCTTTGAAAGTCATTCAAGTTTGATGCTACTATCGCCACATATCATACCTTAAGTCACTTTTTATCGCAAAAACAATGCAATAGACACAGATTTGTCTACACAACTTGGCATGCATACTGGAACTTATGTTTGTGAAGTTAAAGGGACACTAAAGTAACTTAACAATTTCCGCCGGAAAGAAAGCTCAATGCATGACAGCATCTAAAACGACAATTTTGTCAATGACAGTGCGCTACTTACCGTGAAATTAGGGTAGATTCACAAGAACACAAGCGCCGCAGTCATACATTCTTAAAATGATCCCGATTACATCAGATGAACCACGTACAGTTATTCTCTAGTAATTTGTTTAACTGCACTAAATAAAAAAACCTTCCTTGCATCAAAATACCCACTAAATTGCTGCTTTTTGTTTGTTTGATTAATGGAAAAAAGAACCGGAAGACGTAACTATGGGGAATGGCGTGAGTGGTTTAAAAATTGCAATTTCCGTGTAGTTTAACTGGACAGATGATGCCACGTAGTGGGGCACAGTTGAACCAAAAAACGTCTACAATCTTGGAGCCAATTGCGAGAAGTTGATCTATGGCCGTATTTTCTGCCGTGGCTCCCACTGCTTTCGATCTGCTGCTAGAAAGCCAGGCAACGTTGTGCATTTCAACGGTGACGTGAGTTGGTCTGACCTGTTCACTTTTTGAGGCAAGTAATTTGAAGTGCGGTAACCTGTTGCGGACCACTAAAACGTGATTTTATTTCAAAATAGGCCTTTCCATGGCACAAAAGTAACACACGAGATTTATGAACCAATATTTATACAGTCAACATCGACCTAATAGTTGCCTTTAGTATCTCTTTAGAGTTCATTGAAGTCTTGACCCGCTAAGTTAAAGCGTTGTGCCAAAGCAAACTTCCAATCACTAGGAAAGAAAATACGCAGTCGTAACTTAGTTATGAACTTTTTCAAGTGGGTTCTTGAATTCATGCAATATGACATAGTACATACCAACAAAAACTGATGACAGTGGAGCCCTTATATCTATTTCTGACGTACAATTTACACGTGCGGCCTCCGTCAGATTGAGAATGAATTAAGCATAATCAAAATATATTTCATAATTCAGTAATGCATCTCTTCCCCTCCCCCTTGAACTCCACGCCCGCGCATTTTTTTTTCGTTTTGAGGAAATGCCTGTTTCTCTTTGAAGAACCCAATTCGAAATGGCGGCCTCCTTATCGCCACCATGCCCGCTTTCAAAATTGCCCTCTACCTCTTTTTGCTTGTTTTGAAGGAGAGGGTATGAAGCACGCCTACTGAAGCACTAAAGAAAGTAGTGCAGAATTGAAGACAAGATGTCGAAATGACGGCTCTAGCGCATACTGAATGCAGAAATTTTCCTTAACTATGCTTAACATTACATAGCATAGCAAGAAGGTGGGAAGGGAAGTTAGGGCGAGGAGGAGTCTTGTGAGGATGACAGAGAAAATGAGGAGGCGACAGGGTGAAACATGACGTAGTCTTATAAGGTTCCCTTTAACAAAGAGCTAGAGCTTGCGCCCAGGCATATGAGGAATAAATGTGTAGCTTTGCTGCAGAAAGAGTGATCCGGACGCAAGAGTAAGTCGTCCTGGCCGTGCGGTCTTGCTGCACGTCAGCGAATTCCAGTCCGAGCACATCTTGATAACGCTGCCCCAACATCCTTACAATGTTCCCGTGGAGGAGCCACACTTTTTCATGTGATAACGTTAGAAAGCTTGTTTTGCAGATATGCTGGCGTCTGCACCGGGGCCGGTATCGTTCGTCGGGAGCAAAAAATTATGATCTTGTCCATGATTGACACAAGAGTCAAATGAAAGGAATTAACAATAAACATGTCCGGGACCGAGTGAGGATCGAATGCCAGCCATTTCCTTTTCAAGCAAGTATTTAGCCACACAGCCACGTCGATGCTTGGAAATGCAGCTAAAAATACTTCCTCTACGTGGAAATGCAGTTAAAACAACTTTCACGCTTTACAAACACAAGAGCGTTGTATACAAGCTTCATAATATAACGTGGCATAGCGCTGTAAAAATCGCGTGGTACAGGAGTACATTGCCACTGGGTGTTATAACACGCGATAATCGTAATGACGTCGTGGTTTGAAGCCGGCCACAGATAACAAAAATCACGGACGTTAAGGTGTGTATCCCCTTGCTACCATGTAGTGGGTGCATAGAAAGCTAAAAACAGATACTTAGTTCACATAAATGTTTCTGGTTGAAAGTGTGCTACCCTCTACAGAGAGTAAAGTTATATGCAAGAACTTCATTGACACAAGCTACTTTGAGCTTTATCGCTTACTTTGAAGTAATCCACGATTTGAACTTTTCGTGTTACATGACACATAAAACATTTTCACCGAGGTTTTTGAAATGCGCACTATAAGGACAGGACATGGCTCTCGCGTTACACTTTGAACCCATTATAACCCAACGTACTTTTCAAAGTACACTTCAATTTTCGGGAATAGAAAATGCTTATTATATTGTTCTGAACTTGTTCACTGAAATTTAAAATGCCGAACGTCCCAGCAAGGTTATTTTAAATGGTATATGACTCAGTTCTGCCCTTTATTGTTTTATAAGTCGTTAAACTTCACAAAAGTATAACGAATCTTAGAACTAATAAAATTTTCCTACCTTTAGGAAAACGAGAACCCGTCAAACGCACGTGGTCACTGCTGCTTTACCGAAATTAAATTCAGAGTTTTCCCATTTATATATTTCAGAAACGAATTGCTTGTGCTTCAGCAAGAATAAAATACTCTTTCCAAAGCGCGAGATGCACATAGAGTGCATAGGTTTGCTTTGAGGTATAATAAAATTTGGGTGTACTTTGTATTCCACATTGGGACTTCGTGGGAACACACATGGCCTGTTGTGCATTGCCTCAGAGACTAAACTATAGCTTTTTTAGGGGTGCTTTTATGAGGCTCACGAGACTGCACCGGTTGTCGTACGTTGATGGTGCCTTGGCGCCCCCTTCAGGGCCACCCACGGTAGTATTCTGTCGTAAACGAATTTGTGTGGTATTGAAGGTGGCGGTAAGTCAAGCTCAAGACAAAGAGCGTTTAGGAATACGGGCATAGGACTAAAGATGTACTGAGATGGCTTCAAGGGGCTCTGCGGCGCTTTTACTACATTCTTATTTAGCACTGAAACGCGTGTAGCCGTGATTACTGAAACATATGCAACAAGACTGATGAAAATTGGTGCACAGAAAGTGAAACTATGAGTCCTCAAAGTTCAATACTTTAGCAGACTACAACGAGAAACGTTCTCTTTCACAAGTTACTCGCCTGATGACGTCAAAGATCACTTCCAATCACAGCGCGCGTCTCATAAGGACATTCTAAAAATGTCATTTCTTGGTGGCTTTCACACAATACCTATTGATCGCTTTTTTTGAGGGCGCGATGGCGTGCTTACTACAAACCACATGCGTCGAGTAGCTCATGTTCTCATGGTCACACTATGTAAGATACACACATGCGCTTTCGGCAAGGTCAGTTCTCAGTTTGCATGCAAGGTGCGTTCTATTCGGCAACGCGGGCTTTCACCGCCTGTTGCATTTTTGGCTCGCTAAAATCTCGGAACAAGTTACCACTTTTAGTTGCCGGTGTACCACAGCATCGTTCGCAGGCTAAGTGTTGTGTTCTTTGTTCTGAACACACATCATTTCGAAAGAGGAATGACTCCTTTCTGAGAAAGTATAAAAAAGATTTTTGCTGTTTTAGCATTCACTCGCAGGCCTAGTTACCACCATATGAATATGGCGTGCTATTTCTGGCTTCAAGCTAATGAAAATAGTACGGTGTTTGTCGTCACGCCACATGACATGAAGTCACTTCTCATAATAAAAACAGCCGCTTTGTGTCGCGGTAGCCTGAAAAAAGGTAGTTTATCCCGTGCAATAAATTACAACTGCGTCGATTTTGACGTTGTCGTGTGTGCAACGATATTGGTGGGTTCCACAGCACCAGAAGAACTAATGATAAATACGTGTTCAAATAGTGTTTCAGGCCCCCTTTGAGGCTCTTTTATAGTAGAGTATATCCTATACTTGAAATAGTTCAACCTTGTTTGCGAATGCAATATACTACAAGGTATACTTTATTGATCTCGCAGGCAAACTTGGGCAACCTGAACCGGGTTCGCGAACAACTACCCATGATATTTGCAAACATCGCCCTCTTGCAGGTAACGTACCAATTTTTGCTCATTTAATTACTGCTACAATCTTGGAAAGCTTTTGATAGTGAACTGTAAGGTGAATGTATTTCACATGAATAAATAAGTGGTCATAATTGAGATTACTATATAGGATGAATAAATATATGAGCAAACCAACCCAATATATAGTTTTACCATTTCGTTCTGCAATGCAATGTTCATTGCTTTCACTGAAAACCACTACTTTTGTTAGATTTAGTTCCGTGTAAGTAGGTATTCCGTATAGCATTTCTATCCACCATTCCATACTGTGGTTATAAAATTCCTGCCTGTGCGATATCTTGAAAAAGGCCTGCATGTTCATAACTTCTTGTGATAACTTGTGTGGTGTATGAAACAAATGAGTAATTATCTGTGGTCTCTTATGCCAGCACTGAAACTAATGTAGTTCACGTGTATCAAAACTATGAACGCTAAAAACATGCTTTCGGCTATAGAATCAAAAAAAGTATTTCTTCCTAAGTATTTCAAGTAGGAATACACAGGGGACATGGATGGGGTAGTTTCGTTGGAAGTACTACAGGTTGATGAATGTAGAAGCTGCTCCTGTAGATGCAGAGCTCTCACCATTTTGTGAAAACAGAAAACAAGTGTGGCATTGGCACAGGTCGTAGGGGCGAACTTCTCCATTGTAATCATCAAAAATGCAACTCTAAGCACGCTAACACTGATTTGCTCACTTAATTGGTCACAATCTGCGGACGCACTTGTTTCAACTATATGCAGAAACACCATTTATACTACAGTTTGTCTTGTCACGTTGTTCTATCTGGATAATTTATAAGCAATAAAAATAAATATAACAGTATTATAAATTATCACTATATAGGTTGAAGTCCCATTCCTTTATATTTACTACGCCGGTCTCTGTAAAACTTTGCAGCACTCTTTTTCTACAAAAAGATCAACAAAGAGTTTGATTCGGGAGCAGGATAGAATTGACAAGTATTCACGCAGGCCACACTCGAGTAGAATCATCACTTTGGGAGATATATGCAAAAAAACTCATTTTTCAAAGTCGCAAGAACTTGTGTAAACGTAAGTTGACCGGTATAAGTTCATAGGTTGATTGTGATTTGGCAATTCATAAAGGCTTCAGTGTGCCGTTGAGACGAAAAAAGACTAAATTATTATCTATGGTAAATCTTCGCTGTAGCTGTCTTGAATAAATTTGATAACAAAGTTCACGTTACTTGAATTTAAACATGAAACGTAACACCAGCAGAAAAGTTAACATTTTTATTATAGAATCACAAACGACCACAACTCTACAACTCTACAAACAGCAGTTTTTCAAATGTAATGATGAAATTTTTCCCGTTTTGTGGTGCTTTCTAGTACCATTAGCGCAAAGTTTGCATTGCTGGAAACAATAGAGTTACATATTTCAGGTGCGAAGCTTTTGAGGTTGTGGGTCTATCCCTCCTCTCTAATAGTCGGTTGTAGTAGCCTCTTTTAGTCAGTTTTAAAAACTGCTCACTAGATGGCGTTGTATATATGTGTCTTCAGAAATCTCACTAGGTGGCATTGGCAGTTTTTGTATAGTTTAAGAATATAGAGGATAGATTGTGCATTCATAGTAAGAAATTCGCATCATATGTACGGAATGCGTAGTGATGAGTGGGGCGAAATGCCCGTCCATCTCTTTGTCCAACTAATGCGTGCCCTAGTGTGATAGCAGTGAACAGATGGACAGATGGATGGATGGATGCACCAACGGATGGACGGATGGATGGATGCACCGACGGATGGACGGATGGATGGATGCGCCGACCGACCAACCGACCGACCGACCGACCGACCGACCGACCGACCGACCGACCAACCCGACCCGGACAATTCAAACAATATCTATCCCATGTCGCCGTGTATCCTCTCATTTGGGGTATTCCCGTATGCTTCCAAAGCAAGTCTACCAATGCCACTTTGTTTATTTTCCAATCTTGCTTGAACTTCTGGTTTCATGCACAAGACAGCATTGCCGAACGTTAAACCCGAGACCATGACACCTTTCTAAATTCCTCTCGCAACGTCAAACTTATTGTAGTTCTAAAGTGCCCTATTTTTCTTTACAGCTCCATTCCTGGTGTTCTTAGCTATTGCGTATCTTTCGTGCTCTCTTAGGTACCTAGCCCCGTTATTTATTCATAGGCCCAAGTATTCGTAATTATGCACTATTTCTTGCGTGACGTCTTGTATCTTATGATCACTGCCTTTCTTATCATATAAAATGATTGCAAAATTTTCCCCGCAGAACTTCCGATTTACCCTATCTGCCTCATTATCAGAGATGTCTATCAACCTCTGCAGATATCTCTTGTCGGTTATTATTACTATATCATCTGCATACGTCAATGCTGGTAATGACTATTTAATGTGTTTCCCTTGCTTGGCAAAAAAGAGGCTGTATCCGAGTCGACTCTCCTCTAACTTGGTCTCTAGTCTCTGGAGATACAGCATAAATAACAAAGGTGACAAGGGATATCCCGGTCCAAGCCCACGTCGTATCTCAGTAGGTACAGATACCTGTTCTTTCCATTTGATAACTACTTTGATACTTTTAAAAATGTCCTTTAGAAGATTAGGTCTTCCCTTTTCCACATCTAGTGTGTCCAGTATTCTCCACAAGTCTTCTTGAATCGCACTATCGTAAGCTCCCTTGATATCTAGAAAAGTCAGCCACAGGGGCATATGTTCTTTTCCCGCTATTTTATTACAACGCATCAATGAAAACAGTTTGTCCTCCAACCTTCTTCGTTTACAAAACCGATTTTGTAGTTCTTCAGCACCTCGTCTTTGTACACCTATGGTTGTAAACTTTTCTTTGCTATCTGCATCACCAGCCTGTAAACTACTGATGTCACTGTTATGAGATGGTAGTAGTATATATCGGCTTTAGCCCCCTTTACAGATCATGCTCATCCTGCTCAGCTTCCACCCATCGGGGGCTACACCATCTATTATTACTTTGCTCGCTGCCTCTCTTAATGTTTGCTCAGAGTTTGGTCCTAGTTTCTTTATTATCCATGATTCGGATGCCTTCAGGGCCTGTTGATGTGCTATTAGGAACTCTTTTTTTCTGCCCTTTACCACTCTCCTTGTCCCAGGAGAGCCACTCATCTAATTGGTCCATCCTCATCTGTTACGGTGCATGCAGCGCTTTCTTAGTGTTTATATTTTTCTGTCATCATTGTTATTAAAATTCTATTGCCTCATTCCCGTCTAGTCTGGCCCCTTTAACTGTAGTTATAAACCTCTATTTTATGCTTGTCTTGTTACTCAGAGAATTGAGATGGTTCCAAAAGTTTGCAGCTGCCTTTCTAGCCTTCCTGTTTACTTCTGCCATTCATTGGGCCCCCTTCTTATCTTTTCACTGATCAAATTGGGTGCTTCCTTCTGGAGCTGAAAAAGTTATCCCACTTTATTTTCACATCATCTTCCGGTTCACCCTTCTGGTTAGCATACCTGTGTTTCCTGGAAGCTTCCTGACTTCTTACTATGGATCCCTTACCTTCATCATCCCGCCAGCTCTTCGGCTTGTATCTGCTTTTCCCGGCTGATTTGACTCGTATATTAGCTAGCTCTAACTCAAACTATTGAGTTATATTTGTGTACGTCCAGTCTGCTTTAATATCCTCGGTGATTATTTTCTCAATCTCTTTAGCTGCTATTTCTATTTGCATTTCTGAATAAATATTACCGTGTGGTTGCTCGTAATGCCGCCTTTCCAATTTCTTTTTCCTCAAAACTCAGCTTGATAGGTTTGTGATCACGGCCTAAGCTTCTGGACCCAAATTCGTCTATGTTCATCACCCTTAGCCGATCATACGTCCTATGTGACATTATTGCGTAATCTATCGTCGACCGCAGCCTTTCCACCTCCCATTTTATCTGCCCTTCGCATTTATCGGTGCTTTTGCAAATGAATAAATCATGCCTTTCACACACAACTACTAGCATTCTGCCTGTTGGATCAGTATATCCATCCATATCTTATATGTGCGCATTCATAACTCATCATATAAATACCTCAAATTCTTCTACGAGTTCGTCAAAGTCATTTTCTCATCAATGCACCATTTATTGACTTTCCTCTCTGCCTTTTGCCCCTGTCCACAAGTACACAAAACCGAGGAGCGTCACTTGCCCTGCCACTTTTCCTTTTATCCATAAATGTTCCTTGCACGCCTGCATGACCCTTTGCCAGTCTGTACTGTTATGAGTGAATGTTCCAATACCACCCCCCTTTCAGCGGCCATCTGTTCTATTAAGATATTCGCGCGTGTAGTCCGGATGGTTAGGAGGTTGTTCCATGCCATTAAGATGTGTTTCTGCAAAACCATATACCATGGGCCTTTCATTCCTTAGACGTTCTTCTACCTTGTCCCACTCCAGCCTATTCCTGCCACCCTGCTTGTTAATACACCCTACGTGCGAATTGGCTCGGCCCTCGTGGCTACATCGACTTCTGCCTCGAACTCTACGTGTCTTAAATATTGATGCCTATTTGGAATCGTTTGTGTCTATACCACCTGTCAAAGAACTCCCCTGTTTCTTTTCGTTGATATTAGCTATCTTGCACCACTGAGGGCCTGCGTACCCTCCAAAAAAGCTACTGCGCGTCCTGCAAGTCACTAAGCCACCTCATGGCCTAGCCTCCTACCGAAGTGAATTCTGTCTCGTTGAAAACCACCCCATCTATGCACCTCTCTGTTTATTTCCACAACCTCAAAGCCTTTTTGTCGACTAATCCGTCATATCTCTTGGTTTGCGTTGAAAACCACTCTTTGCAGGTTGCCGTCACGCACCGGTACCTCCGGTATCGTGCATATCACTACCTGTACCTGAGGAGAAATGGAGCACTTGTCATCGACTCCTTTTGCCAGTGTGGTCGCTAGTCCTGCCGTATCTGTATTTAAGACATCACTTAAACCACCCGAATATATCAGGAGGTTTCGTCTATCAGCTGTATTTTTTAGTTTTGCGCTCGCTTGCCTCATGACTGCTTCCAGCTTGCGTCCTGGGAACGTTCCTACTGCGACCTTTTTGTCACCTCTTGCCCTCTCTTTGATTGCTTCTGCGCATCGATTTCAATTCTAGTGCCCGGTGATTATCACGTGCTGTGACTTTTCAGCTGGAGCATCCTGCACCGGGGGGGGGGGATCTCTTGCTCCTGTCACGCCAGCTGCTGTGTCCCCTCTCAGCCCCACGACTACTTCGCTGTAGCTAGGTTTTGTGACCATTGAACCGACAGAAGCTGTTTTTTCCAAACTTGCTTGCTCTTTCTTCTCCGCCGTTTTGGTTGCCGCTGCGCTACCATTCTCTCCGTCAGCCGCTTCTTTGCTCACCTTTGCGAGTGCCTCCTTGGTGGATTTGAGCCTTTCTCTCAGCCTTCGTTTTCTTTTGCTCTGTCGCCAACGCGATCTCCAGCTCGGTGATTCTCATCAGCAGTTCACTCTGGACAACCATCTTTTTCTCCATTTTTTTCCCTCGATCTCACATTGCCTACACTTGGCGGCAGCCTCCACTTCAATCGCGTCTGCACTTGGGTCTATTTTCAAACCCACCCACATCGTGAACATTTTACAGCTTTTTCAACCATGTCTTTTTGACACCAATTGTTCTTATGAATTGTCCCAATCGATAATTACAAAACACGGCATACGACAAACCATGCCCTATGAAAAAAAGAAAGTCTAAGCTCTACTACACAAATTTCCGTGTTCGGCGTACTTGCACCTCTCCCACGAGGTGGCAAGAGGAAAAACACAAACACACACACAAACGAGTAACTACCTGGAGACTGACCCCGAAAACGCCGTGCAATGTAATGAGTGTTACAAAGGTTTTAACTGCTGCCTTATAGTTATAAAAGCAAGCTCGAAACATCCAAAACCACTTATCGGCGCAGTCAATCGGGAGCACCTAAAAACACGTCCATTCATCGTGCCAGTTCAAACTGAGTGGGGTAAGGGTAAGGGCGCCACATGGTGGTGTGTTAAGGCGTTGACAAAATCGCCTATCAACGGAGCACACCGAATGGTATGAATGCTTAGAAACGACGTGTTGAAGAAACTAATGGCAGATGCGATGGCCATATTGCCTTGCTGCTCTATACCAAGAACATGAAAGGACAGTGGTAGATATAAGTGACGTATTTTTAAAAGCGTGCAAAACATGTGACTATGGCACAGGGGATAGTGTGCCCAGAATATGTTGTCCTAAACCTAGGGGTGATGGTTTCAATTGTCATTAAAAGAATATTTTTTTTCGTTTTCTGATTGTGAATATTTTTTTCGACGTTATTTCCGTGACGTAAATACGTCACTAGAATCTTAGTCGACCCCGGCATAAAACTCGTTTGTGTTTAAAAACAACCCTTAATGTAAACGCTAACGTGAAAAGAAAAGCATGGCGACAACCTCTAGTTGTCAGAGATTGCTGCTGCTGTAGTTTTAATCCAGTACAGCTCGAAATCAATGAGTGGACAGAGTAGAAATCGGGAAATACATGTACTAGTGGAGTATGGGTATCAATATAAAAGTGGAGTACGTCGAGAATAGTCCGGCAAGATCATACATGAAACATTTTCTTTAGCGAATCCAGACACATGAGAAGCAGCAACTGTGAACTGAAGTAAAAGAATAAGGTCACATGAACCCAGCGCTTTCTTTTTTTTCCGCAAGCACGCTTGATGTCAGCGTAGTTGTGCTCGCGCGCTTATTACGAGGCCTCAACCACATAAAGAAATTGCATAAACAGTGGGCTCAGACAATGTTGTCAAGTTTTCACTCGCGACAACTATTCTACTATGTAACCTATTCTTCGAGTTTCCTCCGTTCATAACTGTATCACCCTGAGATTCACGCCATATCAAACACAGTGCGTGAAAATATTTAAATCATGACTACAGTAACTAGTACTTTGTTCGTTCAATGCTGTTTGCCTGGAAAGTGAGGTTATTACTAATCACCTGTTTACGTGCAGAGGCTGAATCACTCATTCATTATTCAACTCATTCAGACTCACAATAGTCTGTTCTGTCCATGAGCTTGAGTCCAAGGTAATCCTGTTGAGAAAAAAATTTGTGAGTCCAGGTTGTAGTGAGCCCTGAATGAGAAAGTATTTTTTAACGTGAAGCATTTCTTATCAAAGTTCAGTACATTGAGCTCTCTATCTATCTATCTATCTATCTATCAATCTATCTATATATCTATCTATCTATCTATTATACAATCTCAGACTTTTAGTCCTCCTAGCCGTTTGAAAACGGCATCAATACCAGAATAGGTATTATGCGATATTATGACTATATGATGAGCATATATAACTAATCATAACATGAAAACCTTGATAGCTATATCATGAATGTCATGATTTTGATTATATGCTTTTGCTGCTCTTGCGGTGGTTTCGTTCACATGACACATTGCAAACTGGTAGGGTATCACATAACTGCATGACGAAGATCCTAACCTGGAAATCGTGACATGGATATTATGAAAGTCATGGCTAAACTCCACGCTCGTGTTGCACTCGCACTCGTTTCGCTTACTTCACTTATACCAAATTTAGTATCATGCCACGTGAGCAGACTACCAAGGTAAATGACACGCCGGGACATGACAATCTTGACATGCGTGTTATGTAAAACAAGAATAAATGCCATGCTCAATGCGCACTCAGGGCCGTTTAGCTAGATCTAAATATACCAAATTTGGTATCAAGTGGTGTGAATAGAAAGCAGAGGTAAATGACACGTCTAAATATAGCAATGATGCATGGAAGTCAGGTACTGCATAATTTTCGTCCGTCTGGAAACGTTGGTTTGGTTTTAAAGTGAGATATTGACCTTCCTTGTTAGTGCTTCGCATGTCATCGGTTCCCACTGTACGTGGGATCTGCTATTTTTTAATGAGTCTGATTGAGCTACACCTTGTTTTGTCGATCTATGTTTACGTGCAGTGCCAGTCGACAGTGGCGACCTTCCTGACATGTTCTTTTGCCGTCCTGAAAGGTCTGGCAATTGACGGTCTCTGGAACCCTTCCCACATCGCCGTCCTCTACGCTGGAGCACTGGCCGCTGTCAACACCGCCACTCTCTTTCTCAGTTGCGTATTTGTTTTGCATGGCCTCAATCACCGAATAATTGCATATGGGAGCAGGAGACCAAAGCATGTAATGCAATTGTGAAGCATTAAAAAATATTCTTGAGAAGTTTGGAAATGCACACATAAATATTGAGTTGACAAAACTAGAAATAGGCATGGTGTGTTACATAACATAAACAAATTTGAAAAGCGAATGAATTCGTAGGCATCAAGAAATGAGGAATATTGTTGTGATGACATATGTGAAAATGCACATACATATTGCGGTGCTCTATTTCAGTGCCCGCAGGCGTTTAAAACCAATAAAACTAGAAGGCACGATAGAAGATGAATTTTAAAGACAGAAAACTGTATTAGAACTCATTTCGACAATCGTCTTTTAATACACTAGGTTGATATTTTTAACATTTTATACAGAGGCATATGAATGGGCTGGCTTATTATATTGGGAGCTTTCTCGCTGTACGAACGGTCACGCTTCTTCAAGCGGATAGGGTAAAGTGTCAATAATCTATGTTCTGTCATTTGTGCGTGACTATTTTGAGATATCCATGTGCACATGATTAGTGGATTTCATTCATATCGCATTACTTCACGTATATATGAAGGGCGTTTGAAAAATGTGTCTAATATTGTTTAGAGGTCAGCAAAATGCGCTATTCGCTCAATGTCTACACAGTCTTTTCTGTAGCCAAAGGCATTTCAGAAGGGTTGACTACATAATTTGGAATAGTACTTAGTGAACTTACATTAATCACCTTTTTAATTAGCGGAGTCAAGTAGTTGGGTGAACTGGATGAATTGAAAAACACATTGCTGCTTTGAGATTTTGGTAAAAGGGTCTCTTGTAATAACTGTGCAGGTTACACACCCAGACAAAAGAGTCGGTAGATGGTTGATATACCACCCCCTCATTTTGGTTTCACTATTTCGCGTTTCGGTTTTATTTTCACCGCAGAACTGGGGATAATTTTGTTTATTTGCAGTTATATTACAGATAGTTTTTTGCAAAATCTCAATGTGGACATCGGCTTTTTGCATAAAGGGCTTAAATACTGCCTTTTGACCTAACTGTCTAACTACAGTAGTTAAATATCAAATTAGTTATTTGTCCAATTACTGTTTCAAATAATATCTTCTACCCTCTTAAGATGCCTGCTGCTACAGAAAAACCAATTGTGAAGACAGCGAGCAAATAGCGCCTTTTAACGAAATTTTAGGACTTCAACTTAACTAATAAACTTAACACGTGCATTTGAAAGTGTGAGCTCAGCTTCATATCACTAAACAAATGAAAGAAAAAACATTGAAGACCTGTAGGGAAAATTTTTTTAGACATATCGCTTCGCAAGGCTATAAAAGGCGCGACATAAAGATCCCCTTCACTGATTTTTAGTATACTTATCTGAGCACAGTAAACCTAAACAATTAAATGTCAACAAAGGCTATTTTTAACCACAGTGTTTGCAAACAAACATTTACGAACATTCAGCTGCATGCTGCCCCACAAAATATAGCAAGCTGACGTTCTGTACTCTAAAAAAGCGCTTTTTCAATTCCTGTATTTTTGTTCACGCAGGCTTCGTGATGTCCACGGTCGTGGTGCTGTCCACCAAGTGCGAGAAAAACCCGGACAACATCGCGCCAGCCATCGCGGCTTCGTTCGGCGACCTGACCACGCTGTTCCTGCTCTCTGGCTACTCGTCTTTAATGCTGTACCATCCGTGTGCGTCTTTGCCACGACCACTTCAAATGCGTATCATTTCTTGGCGAACTTCAGTGACTTTGAGCGTATCTATCTATCTATCTATCTATCTATCTATCTATCTATCTATCTATCTATCTATCTATATATCTATCTATCTATCTATTTATCTATCTATCTATCTATCTATCTAACCATCTATCTATCTATCTATCTATCTTTGCCACGATCACTTCAAATGCGTAGCATTTCTTGGCGAACTTCAGTGACTTTGAGCGTATCTATCTATCTATCTATCTATCTATCTATCTATCTATCTATCAATCTATCTATCTATCTATCCATCCATCCAGCCACCTACGACAGTTAGCTCTCCTGGCCGTTTCGAGTATCGATACCAAACTTGGTATTGCATAACATGACTATATGAAGAATATATCTGAATAGCCATAACATGAAAATCATATCATGTGTGTCATGAATATAGTGATTCACATTTCATGGTCCTGCAGCTCTTGCGGTGGTTTCGTTCACATAGCTTCTTGCAAAACTGGTATGGCAGGACATGATTGCATGGCAAACACAAGGGACAGGCCCTAACATGAAAACATATGTCTGTTATTTAACAACATGACTATATACCACGCTCAAGATGCCCTCGCGGCCTTTTCGCAAGCGTTCCATACACCAAATTTGCTGTTACGGTACGTGACTGGATGACGAAGGTATATGACTGGTGCAAACATGATAAGCATGAGATGCGCGTCATGTAAAAACATGAAGACATGCCAGAGTGAAGGCGCCAATACATTTCGACGTGAAGCGGTGCGCGTGCTCTCTGGCGTTCATTTCGTCGCGTCACGCCGGCGTTGCCACGCCAGGCACTGGTGCTGCCATAAACTCGCAGGCACGCGCCGTGTTGCATCGCTTTGACGCATGTGCGTTTCAGCGTGTTCGGCATACCTCCGTCACGCAAAAAGCGAGACGCTGTGTTGTCTGGATAACGCATTGGCACGAAATGCAGCATGCCGCATTTTACATCGATTGCCGTTGGGCCGCACTGACGGACGCTGATCGCGCCGGTCGCGCCTGGCATCAGACTATAGAGTGCTCGCGTTTTTCTAACGTAGCGTCGGTGTACCCATCGGGTTCGCGTCAATGCTACATTGGAGTATAATGGGACCTTCATGAAGCGCTCGCGGTCGTTTTGCTAGCTCTACATATACCAAATTTGGTGTCAGAGACGTCAATGAATGACAAAATATATGACTGGTCTAAACATAATAATCCTGACCCGTGGGTCATGTAAGAGCATGATAACATACCACGCTCATAGCGTGCTCGCCACCGTTTCGCTAGCTCCACATATAATAAACTTGGTATCCCTTGACGTCAATAGATGACGGAGGTAAACGACACATCCAAACATGATAGTCATGACACGGAAGTCATAGAAGGCATCATTTGCCTTCAACTCGTCACGTTGTGCTGATTTCAAAGTGACATATTAACCTTCATCATTCATGCTTCGCATTTCATCGATTCCCACTGTACGTGAGATTGGTCAACTTTTATCAGCATTGTAACGACCAGGTCTTCAAAAGTAATGTAAAGCCTGTTGATATGCGTTCTTGTGCAAGTTACACTACGCTTGTTCACTGCGCACACGCTTACGTGCTTGCCGCCGTGCTTCAGGTGTTCGGTTAAATTTCGGACCCACTTGCTATAAAAATAGTTGATATCGATTGATCACAATGTTTATTATACTGACACCATTGGTTCTGATGGTGCAAGTTGTGGTATTATAAGCGTAGGATTCAGGCACTAGTGCGACCGCTCTATGCTAAGTTTTGCATGCGTTAAGAACACGAGCTGTTGATGGATAGGGCCACTTAACGTTGATAGTATATATTTAAACGTGCCAGAGCTAGTGGACAAGAAAGTGTTGCAAACAAAGGCCAGCAGTTATTTACTAAAAGCTGTGTGCATCAGTTGCGCATAACTTCAAAAGTGTTGCTGTAGCAATAATAATGATTCATCTACGTATTATACAGCTCTCTTTCATCTCTTTTTTTTGCATTCCCGTCTGTTCATGCAAGGTCGCACCACAAGGCAGCACTGACTGTCCCATTTCCCACGCTTCTACATTCAATATGCGCTTGACGGTCATATCCAGATCTGGCGCCGCTTGTGATCACGTTGTGCCTCCTCCTGCTGCCAATGTGGATAGTTCTGGCCCGACGCAACACCGTCTCCCGGGAAGTGCTGCGCGTCGGGTGGCTGCCAATTATTATCGCACTCACGGTCTCGAGGTAAGTGAGCAGAGAACGCACCCGTTGCTCATTAGGAAAGCGAGTGTTACACTCAAAGCTTTTGCGTTCATTCAGGTGAAATTTCTTACCGTAATTTACGTCTAAATTGGCTTTCCCTGCTGTTACTGTTGCTGTTCTGTCTTCTAATAGCATTGGCAGCAGGCCCCGCTGTGGTGTTCTAGTTGCTGAGGAACTAAACTGCTGACCGGAAGATCGTAGGATTGAATATCGGCTGCTGTGACTGAATTTTTTGGTGGAGGTGAAAAATGATGTATGGGAACGTGCTGAGATTCCTGTGCACGCTAAGGAAACCCAGGTGGTCGACATTCTCTGAGTCCTCCCCTGCAGCGTCTCCAATAATCATAGGGTGGTTTTGGGGCGCTGAATACCACATATCATTCAAGCATTTGCAGCAGTTTCTAGGTTATTCTGTACAAATCAATTTTATGGGATAATTCTATTTTGTTTTGTTCTCTATTTCTATTTAAGTTTTGTATGTTAGTATTTGATGTGTCTTCTACCTGGAATGATGTGGAATGGGATAAAAATAATTGTTCATAAATAAATAAATCCCAGAATAACCAAACCAAACGGGTAAACAATAAAACCACAATAAACGAAAATAAATAATATTAAAAACAGTCCTCATTTCAGACATTCAACATTTGCCTGGTCACCTATAATACTGGTTCGTAAACAAGGATAATTGAATAGAATTTCGTAATGGCAATGTGAAATATTCGAAGAGGCTCCAAGTTTAATTACCCGACAATTTGTAAAGCTCTTCGTACGAAAGCTCCTAAATACAATTGGTAGTAACTTTTATTGCACATGCGTTTTTGCAGCTTTGGTGGGTACATCCTGGATTATGCAGTCTTCGCTTATCCGCCAATTGCCCTGCACCTGTCTGCAGTAAATGGTGAGTCAGGCTATTCAAACACTAGAATGCGCCCCATTCTACGCGATGGGTTTAAACAGTCACTTTCGCAGCCGAGTACGTGGCTGCACCATAGGTTCGGGGCTTGAATTGATACTCTCCCTTAGTGATAACTTGAGAGTGAAATATTTAAAAAAATGAATAGCGCTTATGTATTGTCTCTTCTATTTTTACAATATGCCAGCCAGACGTGCCAGATTTAGCTGTTCGTCGCCCTCTCCAGATCTTGCCGTTTGCCTAGCTTTGGCCTGCGCTATGCGGTTATGGGGGAGATAGCCCATCATGGGGTGTCTCACAACGCAAATCATTCGAAGTATTGTTTTGTTCGGTTGTGTACAGATCCGTGGGGCAGTGTCTTACATTCCTGGTGTTCACAATGTTGGCGCTCATGCTGCTTCTGTAAATGCTACGGTACTCTAAGATAGCATGTCGGCGTTCATGGCGCTATGTAAGCAAACAATAGGGAAGCATCATTACGACACTACTTCATGCACTGACTTCAAGAGCACCATGAGGTGGCATCGGCAAGGCTCTGAGCCAGAAACCAAGAAGCACGAATGAACGAATCTGACAGATGTGTAATACTTGAGACATAAATGTGTCCAATATACCTACGAGGGAAAGTGCTGGAACGCACGTGTGGTGGAGGAAGCTTCACATGTGGCGACGCATCACGACCACTCCATGAACTAAGGTGGACCGATGGCTTCCGTTGAGGAGCGTGCATTCGCACTGGCTCTGAAAGAAGTGAAGGAGGCATTGGCTATTTCTTCCTTCATATATTAGGCTTTTACCTGAAAGGTAAACGTATCTTGACAGAGGTATCTAAACATTTACTGCGCATTTCCACAACGGCGAAGGAATGAGGGCGGCAGCAACAAATTTAAGTTAACGTGAAGAACGGCATGCAGCTCGAACATGCCGCGCGCTGCTCAAGTAGAACAGACTTACGAAACGGACTTACAACAGGATGAGTGCCAACCAAGAACTGTATACCAGCTTCTCACTAATCGCTGGCTGCTCAGACACAAAGGAACGCGCATGAAACGAACGCTCAAGTATACACAGAACCAGTGGGAATCAGCAGCTCTCACAATTGTTACCTAGTATTTCAGCGGTGCACTCCTTTCGCAAAGGCGGCCACTGCAGTGAGCGAATTGTCATTTGTGCTCTCCGTAACTTCCACACAAACTAGCTGTGAAACGTTTAAACCACCCGCATCAAGGGCACGCCCACACGAGCGGCAACGTCTTGCAGAAGCGTGCCCACTCGTGCGGACCGTGGGAACACATTCGGAGAAAGAGCGATGACCTCTAAAGTTAAATCTCAAGCGCACCCTTCTCGCTAGCTCACCAGTTATATAAAGTGAACGCGCTGAAGTGCCACCGAGCTATGATCACCGTCAACAGAAAATAACGTACATAAATAGCTCACCGTTAGAGCACTGATTAATGTGCGTTCCGTCTTAGAGTCGTTTCACTCCACACGCTGCGGAGCTATATATAGGTGTCATAGGTGTGACTCATGGTGACGGAATAATTTGTTCTTTTCTTCAAATTTTTCTTGGTCATCTGTGCGTGTACATTTCACAACGTATTACCCTCGACGGAAAGACGTCAGTGGAGCGGTAGTGTAACCCGGCGTAAAACATTTTCGTGTAAGAAAGTTGGTTTCGAATCACGATCGAACCAACCATAAAATGCTCTGCTTCGCGTGTCTGATGGTTACCGATTGCAGCACTGGGCGGCAACCTGGCGGCCGTCTTCAGCTGCAGCTTGTCCAGTTACCTGAACCGGGTGACGCCACTGGGAGACATACCATTCGGGGAACACGTCTGCGTGGGGCCCCTACAGATGTACTACCAGGGTGGGGAGATGGCCAACGTGGCCTACGTGCTCGTCGGCGTCGTGGTGCCCGGCCAGACGCTGTTCGCTGTGCTCTCTAGGATTCTGCGCTTCGGCAAGGTCTCCATGACCATCACCTTCTTCGCAGCGTACTGTGGTGCATCACTAGGGCAGGTGGGTGCTCACCGATGATGTTATGTAATTACGAAAAAGGAAAAATTCTTTTTAGTTTAGACACAGGAGAAAAAACATGAGTTTTCTGCACCTGACCATCCGGGCTGCGAACAACGCTGACAAACACTCCCAGGTGTCGACGCACAAATACACTCGATAAAGTAGACAGGAGGACAACAGCCGCTGTAGTTCAAATCGTTGAGCATTGGACGGCTTATTCGATGGCTGCAGCTGCGGTCTCGGCGGGGCCTGTAGGAAGGAAGAAAAAAGGAGGGAGCATCATCACACGAGTGAAGCCCACCGTGTCGGCACAACACATGATTAAAATGTCAGAGCATGCGGTGGGATTTTGCAACTTCGGTGGCGTTTAATTTTTGAGCCTCCTGCGTGAGCCGGCTAGTCTGCACCGAGCAAAAGGATTTAGGATGAAATATGCAGCGTGTCATACTCCGCAGCGTACCGCAGTATCGGCAAGGATCGTTCCGTACTAGATCTTGGGCATGTCACTTGTTGGGCTGACACTGATGGCTTCAAAACGGTCGGCTTGCCACTGCTGGCTCAATTACGTCATCCTTTCTTCTCGTGTATGCCATTTAAATTCTTTGTTTCAACTATTGAAAGGTCAATAGATGATTGACACGTCGCACCTTCTATATTTGTCAGGTTACGATACCAGACCCAGGAACTCACTAGCTGTAACTGTAATCGTGACACGTTCCAAATTATTTCTTTCCTAGAATCAAATGTAGTGGATTGGAACAAATAGCCCGGTAAAAGGTTGATGCAAGATTACCTCTCGCAATTTGAATCTCACCTTCGGTAGGAAGCAATTATCTTCTCTGACTAGAATATTTTCATATGTGTATTTTTTCTCTTTTACCTCGTGCTAACTCGTCTGTTGGACCCAAAAAATGCTGGACTAACGCTTATTGGCCTTTAGTTTTGTTCATCAAAGCACACGTGCGAACAAGTCTATTGTTTCCTGTGTCTTTAGTTTTTTATTTGGTGCACCTATATAATGTACCAAGCTGGCAAGATCGTGTACATAATCACAGTATCAATCAATAGGCGTATAAGTAAATAAATATACAAATACATACCTAAATAAACAAGGAAAAACTGAAATAAACAACTAATGAACTGGCAAGCTTATGTTTCAAGTAGAAAAAAAACAGATAACTATCACCAAGTGAAACTGGTATTTGCAATTAAACAGAAGAATACTTGACTTGTACCAAATCATTCTTTATCGCGTCCGGTGCTGGTAAACTTAAGCCCGGCGAAAAAATGCGCAGCCTAAGCACCAACAATAAGACGTGCTTTCTTAGAGAATTAAACTACGGCTTTGACTCACTTTGAACCTCCACGAGTCGTTGGCGCCATCTATTTGAGAGACTCGTAAACGCACTCTAGGGCACCAAAGGTGAATGGTTGTGTCGGTATTCCCATGTTCGCTGATTCAGTTTCATATATAAACTGCCCATGCCAGCTGGAGGGGTTTTCTTTTTTGCATGACTATATTGGTATCTTTTGTGTTCGTAATTTTCAGTTCAGTTTTTCCCGGGCGGGGGCAATGGCCACATAAACTTTGGTAGCAATTTTCATGTTTTCACACAGTCACTAATGCATTACAGAGAAAGATATTATGAGAGCACAAGGGCCTTTGTGCCGTAATTGTCCGTCGCCGGTGTTTGTATCCGCTATCGCGCGCTGTGGAAAAAAAGAAACAAGCGAAGTAAATAAAAACTCCGAGGCACGACTGGGATTCAAAACCAGGTCCCCTGCCTGCCACGCCAGTAAATTACCATTAAGCTACACCGGAGCTTGAAACCTCATGCGTGAAACTTCGTTTCAGATTAAGACTAGGCAGTTTTCATGTCGAGAAAAAAATCGCGTTATTATAAGTAAGAAATTGTTCCAGAACAGCGAAGAAACAACCAGACATCACACAATGCCAATGACGTTATGACCAAGAATGCCATAGTGGATGCCTTACTACCACAAATAATTGTTATTTATGGCATAATCGCTACCCTGCAAGTGTGCTCGTAGCACTTACACAATGTATGAATAAAAAGATGTCTTTAGCAATGCCACTCTTGCAGCTTTCGCGGTGACAGTGCAGCGCGTCTCGCGCAAGCCTTGTGTTTTTTTTTTTGCTTGAACAAGAAGTCACGTTGAGGTGCTGTAACTGCCCATCGGTCATCATGGCGTTTTAAGCCAAGCCTGAGGCCTACGCACGAGGGATGGAGGATGTGGTGATTCACTTTAGCCGTTAGTTGTCTTCGAGTGTCAGCAGCATGTCTCTGGATCTTATCCTCTCTGCATCGGCCCCATTTTCGATGGAAGTGAGAAACCTATAGGCCCATGTACTTAAATCTAGGTGGACGTTGAAGAAGCACAAGGGATTGGAATTTACGATAATAAAAAATTTGAACCCTCTCCTCAAACGGCCCCCTGAAAGAGTGCGAAACATCAGCGTTTAGCATGTGTGGAGGGACGGTTTGAAAAGGCGCTAACGCGGGTCCTGCGGTGAGCGCTGGAAGATTCGTTTGAAGCGATGGCTGGCGTATGTCTAGTTTCTCCAGAGTAGACACGGGCGCTGGACCGGAGCAGGCGCGTGTTTCGCCTTGATGATCGCCGCCTTGTGATCGGTGAAGTGCACGCTGAGAGGTTCCTGCAGACATTCTGCGTCGCAGTTGGCTAAGGCCAGATCGATGCGCATTCCTTTTATTGTGGTGGGTGATTTCCGTTCCGCCGACACGCACTTCAGCGAGTGCACGTCTAGCATGCAATTGACGAGCCATTCTCGTCTTCCTCCGCTGACGAAAACGTTGAAATCTCCCGCGACTATAAGAGGCACATCGACAGGCCTCACTTCAACAGTCAGCGCCTCCTTCAGACAGCGCTGAAGCTGCTCCTTCGGCAGGTTGGAAGTGGCGTAGAGCACGAAGATCGACACGTCACCAATGCACAAGGCAACTCACTCGAACCAGTTGTGTCTTCAAAAAAGCCCTTATCGTTCTTACACGTCGCCTCTTGTTCGCCTGGCGGAGTCCAGCGCTTGCGTACGGGTGCTTCAGTGGAGGCGTGTGGCGCTTTCGAGACGTTGCCAAACGACGACGACGTCGAGGATTCGTCAGCGTTGGCATTCCGCTGTCGGTGCTTGTACTTGGCTTCCTTCACTCGCGTCTCGTCGGTGTTGCCGACGCGTTGAAGACGCTTGCGCTTCGCTTCCTTGGCTTGTGTCTCGTCGGTGTTATCAGTGCGCCTTCTCCATTCCCGCCCTCGCACCTCGTCGGTGTCGTTGATCTTTCACTTCCGGCGCTTGAATTCGGCTTCCCTGGCCCGCGCCTTGTCGGTGTTGCCGTTGCGACGTCGCTATGCGTGAACGCGATCGGCTCTGCTAACCCTTGCAACGCCGAACAACGCCCAGGTTAGGCCAAATCACTTCGGCGCATCTTCCAGCGGGCGAAGCAACTAGCTTCGCTTTCTGGTGTCCTCTCTATTGCAGATAAACGGGCCGAAAGAGTGTTCACTATACTCGGTGACAACTTCCTGTGGCAGCACAGCCAAGGCTACGAAGCCCACACATGCCCTTTTTTACTACGCTTATGCTGTACCACGCTGTAATGCCTTTGTTTCGGCGTACTTCGTCAAATAGTACGTGGCTGCTACGATCCACTTGTTGCCGGCAGATGTCAGCGAAAAGAGCCCCAGTAAATCTATTATTATTTGATAGAATGTCACCCTAGGTGGTTCGAGTGGTTGAAGAAGCCCCGCGGGCTTCAGTGGCAGGGATTTGTGGCGTTGACAATCCCGGCGGATTTTCTCGTATCGCTTAACAGATTCGTAAAGCTTAGGCCAGTAGTGCGCTTGCCGAACTCGATCGAGAGTTTGAAGGGAACCTATGTGACCAGATGTGAGCTCATCGTGGCAGGCGAGAAGCATGCCGTCACGCAAGTCAGTTGGCACCCCTAGAAGATAAGTTCCCTCAATGCTGTTGGAGTTTTTCTTATACAGGGCCCCATCTCACAGGCATAATGACGACAGACTTCGAGAAGTACAATGAGGTATGGAAGAGTTACGTCTTTCAAGTTTTTGATGACTGCACGTATTTCGTCGTCCGCGAGCTGTCGTGTAATCAGATCAGTTGTAGTAAGCGTAGTGTAGTACTACCGTCATCTTCGTTGTCATGGCCACAAACTTCGACAGGGGCGTGGGACAACGAATCGGCATCTTCGTGCTTGCGGCTGGATTTGAAAGTGATCGTGAAATCGAATTTCTGCACACGAAGACTCCATCGTGCGAGTCGCCCGCACGGGTCCTGTAGGTTGGCTAACGCGCACAACGAATGATGGTCGTTCACTACCTTGAAGTGGCGTCCATGATGGTAAGGCCTAAACTTCATCGTGGCCCATACAACAGTGAGGCACGCTTTTTCTGACGTGGAGTAGTTTTGGTCGGCACGATAAAGAGCGTTATCACTTGCACCATGCCCTCTTGTAGTTGGACGAGGTCAACTCCAAGACTCACGTTATTGGCGTCAATATGAATCTCACTATCAGCATCTTGGTTAAAAGTGAGCGAGGACTCGCGGTGTCTGCAAATGCTCCCGTAGTTCAGAGAAAGCTGCGTCCTGTTCTTCCTCCCACGCGAATTACACGTCTTCACGAGTGAATTGAATGAGCGGTTCAGCAATCCCAGAAAAATTGGCTATAAAGCGGCGATTGTACGCACAGAGCCCAATAAAGCCACCTACTACCTTCCTCTCACGTGTAACGGGAAACGAGGTCGCGGTGGTGCTTTCGTCAGGGTCTGGTCGAACACCATCCACACTGAAAATATGGCCAAGAAACTTAATTTTTTTATAACAGAAGTGGCATTTTCTGGCGTCAGCGTAAGGTTAACAGGACGGAGTGCTTCCAGCACTGCCTGCAGACGCTTTATGTGCTCCTAAAAGGTCGCAGAAAACATGGCACCATAATTTAGATAAACTAGGCACATGTGCCACGTTGGACTGGTAAGAACAGTGTCCTTAGTGCTCTGAAATGTCGCAGGTACAGAACAGAAGCCGAAGGGAGGTACTTTGAATTCATATAGGCCCTCTGGTATAACGAAGGCGGTTTTTTCGTGTTGTTCATCAACTTCGCTCTGCCAGTAGCCACTATTCAAGAACATCGATAAGAAATACTTAGCCTACCACAGTCTGTCGAGGGAATCATTCATGCGGGGCGGCGGATAGGCGTCTTTTTCAGCTACGCTGTTGTTGTCTGTAGTCTACGCAGAAGCGCAATGATCCATCTCTTTCCTTTACGAGAACAACCGGAGATGACTACACCAGTCTTGGAAGTTTGGATAACGTCAATTTGCAGCATCTCTTTAACGTGAGGATTTATCACGTCACGTACTTTTGCCAAAACGCAGTAAGGGTGTTGTTTTATGGGTGAGGTGTCGGTATATGCAATTATTCGGTATTTGGGAATCAGTGTCTGACCAACCTGCGAGTTGTATGCTAAGCACTCTTTAACTCTACATAGCAGTTCACGTAGCTCAGTCTGTTGCTGTTCCGAGAGGGTCAAATTGACATCAACTCTGCAAGTAACGAAGTCAAGTCACTTGGTGTCGGTCGAAGCTTGTCGTCAGCTGATGTAAATGTGAAACGTTCAGCAATGTCTGCGACAGGGTAAGCTAAAGTGATGGCGGTGTGACAAAACAGGTGCTGGTACTCGTTACTGAAATTAGCCACAATATATTTGTTGGTGCTTAACGTTCCAAAACCACATTATGTATATGCGAGAGACGGTAGAGCACGGCTCCGGAAGTTTGTACCACCTGAGGTTCTTGAACGTTCGCCTAAATCAAAGCACATGGGCATCCGTCGAACATACGAACGCTGGGGCAGTGATTTATTCGCATGATGATAATATGTGGGGTTTATTGCCCCAAACCACCATATGTATATGAAAGGCGCCCTAGTAGATGGCTCCGGATATTTAGTCCATCTTAGGTTCTTTAGCGTGCACCCAAACCTGAGCACACGGGCCTACAGAACTTTCGCCTCCATTGAAAATGCAGGCACCGAAATCGAGATACACTTCCACGACCTGCGAGTCAGCAGCCGAGTGCCTTAGCGACTAGTACACTTTAGCGAGTGGTGGTGTCAGAATTGCTGAAGCTCTCTGCTACGACATGCCTAATAAATATGTCGTGGCTTTGACACGTGCGACTGCAACTAGTAATATTATGCTGGAACAACCAACACCTACTCGAATTGTGAAGGTGCTGGTATTGCTGTACCTGGCGCGCCTCATCGTGTACCACCTCTGGAACTGGGGCGTCGACCCGGACAACGCGGCCATCCCCTGCCTGACGGGCTGCGGCGACTTCCTTGGCACGGGGTTTCTCACCATGGCCTACGCGTTGCTCTACTACATGGGCGACGAATCGGCCGTTCAAGAAGAAGAGCTGCGCTCCTACGTGCACGTAACCACTCATCTCACTGCGCATGCGTCATCTTCTACGCCAAGTTACGGCAATTCCACCTTGTCCTAGCGATGCCATGACTTTGCTCCAGCTGAGTGGACCTGGCGCAGTTTCAGTTCTCATTGCACATTGTGCGCTTTGATATGTGATGAGAAGACCACTTTCTTGTTTTATTTTTCGTTCATTATAAGGTTATTATGCTTTTATCTTTATTACGTCAATTATATTTGCGAAAAAGAAAGTTTGCCGACCCTTTGGTTCTTTTTACTTTGTGCGTGTATGCATGCATACGTCGCAAAACACAAGTATGCTTCGACAACGTACTGATATCATGATATCAGCTACGTGAAGACGTAAGTGTGAGTGTTGCGCAAGTTATATGGGTTTTCCGTGCAATATTTTGGATAAAAAGAACTCCACTCTATGTCTTCTTTGTCTTATTTTCACTTGTGATGGTACATTTTGCGAGCACTGTATAGTAATGAACATGAACATCTAGAAAACGTTTTGGGATACATACCAGTGATGAATAACTTGAACTGCCGAAGGCAATGCCGACAATATTGTTACAACATATGAAATTTACGTATGTGCATCTCTGTAGCGGAGAACAGGGTGGTGCGAGACGAAGAGGACTTTCGGTTGGTGGCAAGAGGAAATTAGTTTTTTCAGTAAGCTACCCAATTTTTGCCGATCCGCCAAAGTGTGTGAGCCACGAGTTTAGGATCTACATCTACATCTACATCTCTGGTGCACGTTCATTGTATACCTTCAAGTCGACCGTTACGTCGGCTCTGAATAAACCCCTCTCGTAGACATAACAGAGTGGTGGAGGTGGTGGCTAACAGCACGTCAACGAACCACGGAGCCACAGCTGTTTGAACTTCGCCGGAGCTGTCGTCTTGCCGGTTTGCACCGACAACAAGCGTCATGGCTGAGAGCGAAGATAACGGCTTCTCAACCACGCAAAGGTCAGTGCCGGCTGCAGCTTGGTATCACTACATAGAACATCGCCCGTTCACGGGAAGGGCAGAAAAAGATGTGTATGCGTGGTTGACACATTACCAAAGGGTGAGCCAGTACAACTGCTAGGGTCCCACCGACCAACTGGGAAATTTCACGCTGTTTCTCAAGGAAATCACCCTGGTGTGGTACGAAAACCATAAGATTCACGTGGGATCGTTTCGCTGAAAAACTCGAGAAATGCTTCGGCGACTCTGATTCGAAAAAGAAGAGCGTGGAGCGCACGTTGGGTCAAAGAGCTGGGACTCCTGGAGAAACGTGTATTACCTACACGGAGGAGGTTCTGATGCTCTGCTAGATCATATACCCGTATATGTTTGAAGAGAGCATGGTCGGACACCTTCTGAAGAGTATAGCAGAGGATGTCTACAATTTTTTGATAGGCAGGGAAGACCTCACTTCCGTCTGCGCCGTCCAACGTCGCTGCCGTACTTTCGAGAAGCTGAAGACCCGTCGTATTGCCCCGAAATTTGGTATGCTGGCAAATTGTGACAACGGTCACCAGCGTCGATGTGAGTCCGTCCGCCGACCTCGCCGTTACTATTCGGGCCATAGTACGTGAAGAGCTGCAGCGACAAGGTGGTTGGGTGGACGAAACCATTCCTTACCCGCCTACCAGTCCACCCTACTACACGGCGGCGCCACTAGCTCCTTTGCAACCATCGGTATGTGTGACAGACATCAGTGAAAACAGAACTCCGTGGCCACGTCGTGACTCATTCGCGGCCGACTACCGATATGGCCAGTGCCTTCTTCACGGCCCCGCCACACAGAGGTGGGCAGCCCCCGCTCAGCAAGCTCGTTACCGACCCTTCACAGTTAAGCGGTCTGATGATGATGATGATGATGTTGATGATGATCCTGGATACTCTGGCACACACCCACAAAGGAGGATCGGCCAAGAACCGGGCGGCGGGATCTTAAATAAAAGGCTTATGGTTTTTGAAACACAACATAATTTTGAACTGAAAAAATATAGAGAAAAGCCAGAAAAAGGACTATGTCTGAGAAGGGAGCGATGCAGGCTATCAAATGAGATTTGGGACAGAGGTAAAGGTAGGTGTAAAACAAATGATTATATATATATATATATATATATATATATATATATATATATATATATATATATATATATATATATATATATATATAAGTCACCAGATGGAGCGAACGAGCTAACGAATAACGATGCTTTATTACCAACGTTACGGCCGGGGAGCGGCCTTCGTCAGGGCATGTATGGCCTACGCATGGCCTACGTCAGGGCACGTATGCCCTGAGGAAGGCCGGTCCCCGGCCGTAACGTCGGCAATAAAGCATCGTTTTTCGTTTGCTCGTGCGCTCTATCTAGTGACTTATAACTCGACCCGAATCCAGGAAGCCTTTCAAAAAATACATACATATATATATATATGTATAGGCAGTTTAACAAGGCAATCGCTTTGTTTCAATTATGTACTGAAATACCACAGAGCAGACGTCCCTGTGGCTGTAACCAAATTTAATGCTGCCAAACGACAAAATTACTGTCGAATTTAATTCTAATCCTAATTTTTTAAGTGGAGCTACCAGGTATCTTTTCGCTGATGAGAATATTGGTGACAGAACAAAAAGAAATAATCTATTGTTTCCATTTCTTCGCAAGTCTGACATAAAGGTGACGCCTTTAGACCAATTTTATGCAAATAATAATTCAATTGCGGAATTATGCAATGCAAAATTGGGATAAGGGGACCGGTATGTGATACTGTGGCTAGTGCATCCGCCATCTCATTGAGATATATGCCACGATGGCCTAGTACCCATAAGAGCTGCAGTTTTTGCTAGTTTGTCGGTATGAGTGTTCGAAACATGTGCATAAGTGTTAAGTTGGCTCCTGAAGATAGAGCAGCACATACTGAAAAAGAATCTGTAATTACGACTGCTTCCCAATCGCCCAAAGGAAGTTTCGTAGGTTCAGTACAATAGCGAATAATTCTGCTATGAAGATTGGTGTGTAATCTGGGAGTCTAACCAAAAAAGACCAGTCAAGAAAACGTGAGAAGATACCTGGCCCAGCCTTTTCATTCGATACGGATGCATCAGGCGCAATTATGTTGTTCATGTTCACGTGTGCCAAGTTTTTCTGCAGCCGATCACTTAAATGTTGAAATGGCATTTGCTTCTCGTTAGAGGGATAAATATTCTCAAATTATATTAGCAGAACTAAATTAACGTTTCTTATTGAGAAAAAGTGTTTGATTTTGACGTTCAGTGGTTCCAACAGCACTTGAACAAACTTGATCTGTGGGCAGTGGAATTGCGACCACCAAGTTTCAAGAAATAAGATTGGTTCTTTAATAAAAGCATAAAACGATGCCCTCTTGGGCACAGTGTATTGATTTAAAAATGTTTGGATAGTAAGCATTTTGAATCTATTCAACAATGAGGATATACGCGCTTCCATGTATAGCACATTGTTAGCAACAAATTTGGGCAGTCCAAGGCACACTCGTAAAGCCTCCCTTTCAAATAGTATTAGCGGTCTTATTTTATATGTCGCACTAACCACAAATAGGACACAGCCGAATTCCATGATAGGACGAATGTACATTTTATAGACCATTACCAATGTATTTCTTCGCGACTCCCTTTTTATGTTGCAGAGCTTGCGTAACCACCCCATGGTACGTGTTGCTTTGGACCCAATGTGATCGATGTGGCTTTTCCAATTTAACGGGCTGTTATATATGATGCCCAAGTATTTGAGTGAATCCACCTTGGGAATCTGCACTGTGCCATACATCAACGAGACGTTGACAGGATCCCTGAACGAGAACGCTAAAAGCGCGCTTTTCCTTACGTATAGAGACATTCCAATTGTTTCAACCCATTCCTCTATCGTGTTTAGGTAATTCTGTAATGTCTGATAAAGTAATTGCAGATCACTGTTTGTCGCAGAGAAAGCAATGTCTCGGCATTGGTTCGGCGAATGTCCTCGTCTCGCACCACCCTGTTCCCCACTACACAGATGCACATACCTAAATTGCATATGTGGTAACAATATCAATAATGGGTGGTGCGTAAGGCGAAACAAACAAGTGTTACAGCGTCATAAAGCACAGCCCCAGCATTAGCTTAAGTTATTGAGGAAAATATCAAGGATACTAAAAGGGCCAGTTTCACATGAAAAAAGTATGCACAAGGTAACATTTACTTCATATCTGAATGAAGCAGATTTATTGGTTCTACAAGTTTCTAAAACATCTTTGATATCTATATTACGGGAATGGGTACGCACAGTACGATACAGTTACCTATATAAATGAAGAGCAAGCGTAATAAATGTTTTGTAAAATTCGTTCGTTTCATAGTACTATACAATAAGTTTTGGCGATGCTCCTAGTGATCTAACGTTGTGTATTTATCAATGGGCCCAAGACTGCATGACTGCTCAATCTTTTTTATTATAAGAAAAGTCGCTCCACGCTATCGGTGAAGATTCGAACGTGATAGCGTTAAAAAGTTCATCCCGGAGAAATTTTTGTATGAGTAAAGGCTTCGTTTGTTTGCAGCTGAAAATCACGACGAATGCCTAGACCTAAAATTTTTAACAGAACTAAACTGAAAAAAAGCTATGCCATCTGGGTAACTGTCGCGTTCTCGACCTGTGCCACGTTGTCTTTCTTCATGTGATGTCACTTTGCCGCAAAGCGTTGTCCAATGTATTGTACACTGGGACTGGTCGCAGTGTGTCGTCCAATATATTTTACGTTGTGATTCAAGAGGTTTTTTGGGGGAGGGAAGGACAGAGCATACGGTGCACTGGAGGTCAGTAAACAAAACAAAACTCGCAACACAAATACACAATTATTATCTGCTGCATCAATTGCGAGAGTAAATGTGAATGACCGTTAAGCTG
Organism: Rhipicephalus microplus; assembly: GCF_043290135.1. Lineage (NCBI taxonomy): Eukaryota > Metazoa > Arthropoda > Arachnida > Ixodida > Ixodidae > Rhipicephalus > Rhipicephalus microplus. The sequence continues at coordinate 18,118,874 of NW_027464588.1, forward strand.
GAAGTGAACAAATATAAGTTCAAGACCAGGGGACAAAGTGAAAACGTGTTCGTTTTTTCATTATACAATTAAAAATGGCACAGACGCTAACCAAACGTAAAGACTGTTTTATGCGAGAACGTATAAAATGTCTATAGAGTTAGGTATGCAACACTGCAACACCAATTGACCTTTCAGCAACATTATGCCTTCGTACGCTCATTCCTGAAGCATTTCCGAAACCTGTCGTGAGTGCGCAGTAGAATATCTAATTTTCATACAGGATAGCTGTGTTCGATTCATACTGACACCCTAATAGTTTCCAATTGCCTTTGTTGGGCCCACACTGCCAATGTGAGTTCATCTTAACACTCCCAAATGTAAATTGCCCACATTCTTGCATTTAACTCTAACAAGCGCACAAACAGTTATTCCTTCAAAAAACCTGCGAAAAAACTCTGCTTTTACTCTTCTTGTACAGTTCGTGCTAAGAAAAATATGAATGAAATTTTGTTGGGCACATAACCTAATTAGTAATAATTGTAAATAACTATTTTCCATTGCATAAGATGCAAGCCACTAACTTTTTATACCATGTTAAGTCAGCAATAGCTGCTTATCAGCACACCAATAGTAGCTTTGTTCAGGTATTATATATTCCGTGTGCCAAATATGATACAGCGGGCATTACATGGTTTAATTACCAATCTCAGCTCGCGTCGTCCTTGGGCAGATATAAGCTACCACCTGAGGCATGACTAGTACTTGTCTGCATACGCATTCCCGAACGCAACAAGCAACACATCAGTTCGGCGTTTGTCGCCAGCTTGGAGTAATTTTGTTTGAAAAGCGACGAAATACGACAATGCTACGTCTGAAACATTGAAGACGCTATGAAATAACTTCAAGTGAACAGAGTAAAAATATGTATGTTAGTGAGTAGAGACTCTGAAGCTAGGCCTGAAAATAGAAAAAAAGCGAAAATAGCTTAAGCGAAGAGATTGTCGTTTTACAAAGAGGCATAGATAGAAGAGGGCTTCAAATAAATTTTTCAGGCCGTTTTCCTTTGCTAAATGAACCAGAAAGATCTGCTTTGTTGCACAAGAGATTAAAAAAAAACTGCAGGCTCTAACGGGCACATAAACATTCCGTGCAAGAAACCTGAGATGACCGTTGTTCATGAAGGACAGAAATGAAATCAGGAGACAAATGTCTTTGAAGGTTTCAAGCTTTTTTCTCACGTGAACCTGAGATAAACTCAAAGAAAATTCAAAACGCACAAACGGTACTGCAAGCACGTTATTTCGAAATGAGTCTGGCAGCTCGTTCAGAAGAATGGAAGGCCCATAGGGCGAAATGTGAAACGGCTCATGAGACGAACAGAACGACACCGATGAAAATAAGAAGGTATATGCACGAGTAACAAACAGAAGCATTGTAGGAACTGAATCTTGGTCACACGCATTTCATCAAACGGGCTGCGGCTGCAACAAGCAACATGCGCAATGCCACCATTCTATCAAATATGTGCTTGAACAAGTTTGAACGGGACGCATGATGAAAGTTTTTAGGCCACGGGTAAATTGTTTCCCTTGTAACAAGGAATCTTTCCGTCTCATATTTCGAGATTTTTTAAAACGGCCCGCATGTCCCCTTTTACTTCCTTCTCTTTACGCAAGTATTGTTTCTTTTTTTAATGAGGTTCACTGCACAGTCGTATCGAAGTATAAACTTGGTGCGCTCGAAGATTGGGCCCTAAGGCGAAACACACAAAAGTCCTAAGGTTCCCCTATACGCACTTTTTTATAGTTTATTGGAGCAGAATTCATTCTTCACTTAGTCTGTATTTCATTTGTACAGTGAAGTGTATAATTTTGCAATTATTGTTCAGATATTTCCTGTGGTAACAAATTTATTCGCCGTGCATAAAGTCTCATTGCATGAAGTTTTCGTTCCAGTTGGTTTATATTAGAGGATGGCAGGACAGAGCAAGTGCCACTGCATTATTAACAAGTCTCGCCATTTCTGGAATCTCTCGTGGATACAAGCATAATTTATTGCGCTTTCGTGGACTAAAAGGAATGCAAATTGAGGCATAGCAGAATGTGTATAATATATATTCATAATTTGTTAAAAATCATGTTCTAGGCATGAATGGATCGTGTAGAAAAGGATGCTATTTGGACACGACCTATTTTACACCAGCACATGAGGCAAGACTATCTAGAGAAGAGTTAACAAGACACAGACACAAATTGTGGAATACAGTGCGCGCGCGCACACACACACACACATACACACACACACACCCGCACATACGCACGCACACACACACACACACACACACACACACAAACACACACACACAAACACATGAACGCGGGCACATGACGCACACGGTATTTTCGTGTGTGCTTCACGTCCATAATTTATGCCTGCTTTGTTATCGCTCTTTTAGCCCCCCTAATATACACCAATGGGCCCAAATCACTGCGCTTGTGAACGTTAAACATTACATCGTAAAGTAAGATGGTGTTTAGTCCTGCGTTATGCTGGAAACAAAAGCGTGCAGTTACGTTTGTGTAGCCAGTGCGGTGGGGTACTTACTGTAGCCCAACCAACTAGCTGAAGTAGGCAAGGAGAAAGGTGAAAATGTAGCCTTTTTGTGCGCCTCCTCACACCCGTGTACAACATATTTCCAGCAAGTCGAACTAGCACCTACACTCTGACTAACGTCTCTGTCTTTCCTGTATCTTTATCGCTGTAGATGCATTCTACCAAATGTATTTTTATATTTAAATGCTTTTTGCAACCGTTACAGCTTTTTTTTCTTCTAATATCTGCATGCATACTGCATAGCTATTTTAGTTTCGTCAGGATATCTCTCTATCAATAGGAGCACACGTGCCATAAATAGAAGTGCTCGATTCAGCCCTTCCGCGGTGGTCTAGTGGCTAAGGTACTCGGCTGCTGACCCGCAGGTCACGGGTCTAAATCCCGGCTGCGGCGGCTGCATTTCCGATGGAGGCGGAAATGTTGTAGGCCCGTGTGCTCAGATTTGGGTGCACGTTAAAGAACCCCAGGTGGTCGAAATTTCCGCAGCCCTCCACTACGGCGTCTCTCATAATCATTTGGGACGTTAAACCCCACAAATAAGTCAAAGTTGCTAAATTCAACATGGTGGGTTAACGTAAACTTGTTAGCATAAGCGAGACATCGGATAAACAAAACTACCACGGGACATCGAAAGAAGAAACAAGAACAAGGGCTGACAGACAAGAACGGGACTTATTTCACCGCAACGAAATATAGATTCATGGAAGAACGAAGAAAATATGATGACCAGCAGATACTTGAAGACTGCATTCAACACTCCAGATAATCATGTTCTTTCTTCAGTAGCGCTACTGATATCATGCTAAGAGATCACTTCTTGTTATCCTTTTTTAGCGAATATACAATCTATTGCAGCAAAACAAAACTTAATTTGTGTGTCTGTGCTTCATCTCGTGCTTGTGTTTGCTATGCCCGGTGTAGGGCTGTTCCAGAGGTATAATTTATTTGTCCAATACACGACTGACTGCTTGAGCTACGTGCGAACTTAAAAAAAAAGAAATGGTCCCGTACATACATGTTACACTGCAAACGTCATCGAAAGACGATAGACTTGCGTTTGGAGAGAGAGAACAAATTGTTTACTCGATGTTCTGCTCCATAAAATTGGTGAATGGTATTCCTTAGGCGCTGCGTTAGAGTGCCTCGAGCGTGCAGAAGAGGCGAACGAGTGCATCAAGTCACGTCACACGTGAGACATGAGCGCTATCTGGCAGTTATCTTGGAAAACGAAGCGCACGGCTGTCTCGCAGGCGATAAGGTTTAGAAAGCAAGGCGACGGGTAGGTGCCAGCACCGTGTCATCTTAGCAAAGCCGATGCAAGCGTTGCATCGTCAGCGCAGCATGCTAAGCGCTACGGTCCTTATAATGACTTATGTATGCCTTTTCTAGTAAACAGACACACATAGAGAATATTGACTTGTATTTATGGTGCCTCAGATATGTGCGATAATTGCTTTTTAATTTACAATCAAACAAGTATGAACGTAAAATGTTGAGCAATATTGGTGGGCGCTGCAGATAAAGTCCACGTTTAGGGTATTGTTTGGTGCCGCTTTAAGTATCGTGAAGAACGGACAAACAGACAACTGTATAGAGAGACAGACCAAAATTCTTGCGTTGAAAGTCCTCAAGGAAACTATCACCTTTAAAAAACCAATCTGTTGTATTGTTTCTTCCAGGAGGATCTCAGTTTGATCAAACTCCACTGTGAGGGCACTTGCCTGACTAGCGTTGTCGTCTATGATAACTTGAACGACTCAAAACTTGTCTTCTTTTGTTATTTTCGGTCTTGCCAAATTTGAAGCACTGTTTGTTACACCGGAGTACCTTTTATTGTTTCCACACTGGGTAGCGGCTGAGATACACTTTCGCTATCAATTTGCTATGGTTTATGCGTTTTTTTCTGTGCTGTAGGGGCGTGAACAAAATTTCTTCGAGTCCCATTTATATTGGTCATGAACAAAATGCATTTTTGAGTGACTTAAGAACAATTTTCATAGTTGCCGTACATTATCTCGTGAAATTGTATGGGGTAGCCATTGTAAATACAGAAATCTTTGAAAACACTGTATAGTCTAAAAAAACATAATGCAGCGCTAAAGGTATCATATTCGGACGAGACCCTCCCGCGGTGGTCTAGTGGCTAAGGTACTCGGCTGCTGACCCGCCGGTCGCGGGTTCAAATCCCGGCTGCGGCGACTGCATTTCCGATGGAGGCAGAAATGTCGTAGGCCTGTGTGCTCAGATTTTGGTGCACGTTAAAGAACCCCAGGTGGTCAAAATTTCCGGAGCCCTCCACTACAGAGTCTCTCATAATCATATGGTCGTTTTGGGACGTTAAACCCCACAAATCAAATCAATAATAGGACGAGAATTCGAAATTTCTAAATGAGAATATAGTTTCCTATGGGCATTTGGCATAGGCCTACCTGTAATGAAATGGCTAAACACACGACTCAGAGATAAACATTGCACAATGAACAGACTTCAACAAGTTATCACTCTATTTAATTGAGGAGCACCAGCATATTTTGAAAGTAGCTGCTCCCACAAAAGTATGCAGTACAGGCCGCACTTTATTTCGTACACGGAACGTTTTTTCAGTGGCATGGAAAGGGATTCTATTTACTCCCGCTATATAAATTCAGAAGTTGTACAAGGAGTGAAATGCTTGCAATGCAGTCGTATTGTATTTGTCTGCTGCATCTTCATTGGAGCGAGTAATTACGAAAATGGTTCGTCTACGTCATCAACTTCCGCACTCTCACAATAGGTGTTTGTGTCATTAGGTAATCAATAGTACAAATGCAAGGCTTCTCGAACTCAAGTGCGTTTTCGTCCAGAGAAAGTGAAAACCGTACTCTTTGTGACATTTACTCTAACAGTGTGACAGCAGCAAGTTGTGATAACTCACGAGCTATTACAACTGGGGAAAACGGGCGTGACAAAGTTTCACTTAGAGAAAAAAAGTGTTGGTGGTGTCAAGAGGAATAGTGGCGCCAGGTAGCTGGTTGCGTCGGAATCGCTCAAATGTTTTCCAGATGATTCCCAAGTATTACACCGGAATTAGCCACCCTCTCAGGGTGGAGAAATCAGGTGTCTTGGAGGTAGAGGCATTGAAACGTGTTGAAAAATATCTTTCCTATACGGGCGTTTAGAGGTTATATGTAGCGACCAAGCAATAAAACGCTGATAGTTTAACTGGAAACTTAGTTCAATCGCAAAAAAGTTTGGCGAAAGTGTTAGAGAAAAAGTTTTGGACGAGCCTCCTGTTTTTTTTCACATCTAATTGCTTACTGAGCGACAAACGTGCTATAGCTGTGTGACCTAGAAAGGTGCAGTACGTGTCGGTGGTTTCAATCAAGTTTAAGGGCATTCAAATAAATCAATATGATAGAAATAACATCATATATGATGCCCTATGTGCACCCATACATGTCACATAGCGAATAGCGCATGCAACGGTACCGAAAAAGACACGCAACAAATAGGAAACGAGAGGTGAGGCATGTACGCCCGTTGACACAAAGAAGAGGAAAGTCGATTGTAAAGAGAGAGACAGCGGCTCCACACGTAACTTAGCATACGCAAGGCAACCTAACATTCACACAGAAGGAAACACGCAAAGAGATTGGAAGTGCGTTCTTGGTTGAAGAAAGGTTCGTCCTCTGTACACGACAAGGAGCACACTGATTCGAGGTAAAGCCCTGAATTGCGGTCGTCTTTCGTGCTACACTGTAAGCCCCATGTGCTCGCGCACCCATGGCAACAACACAGAAAAAGAAAGTTCTTTCCGGCAGCCGAGGATGCCGCGCTCTGAAGTGTGTTTCTTTGTAGCGATCATTGGGCCCGGCAACGGGGCCACGACCGAAGAGTCCCTGTGTGTGCTCATGTCATATATCACCGCGCCCTCAGCACAAGGCTCCTATAAGCCGAAGCTGCATTTACACGCGTTTTTCTGTCAGCCATAAAAGCAGTGCGATGGAGCAAGGAGCGCTAGGCCTCCTCAGGACACAAACGTGCTGCTTTGTCAAGAAGCCAATGGAAAGAAAACTTTGCCGGCCATTGTTCAAGGAGGGAGTAGTCTCCATAAAGTACGTAAGCTATGCTCCCGTAACGCTTACGTCTCAATCTTTTATTTGGAAGCACTTTTGCCTTACTAACATTGTGGTATCCTACTGCGTAAACTCAATTGCTTGGGTTGGTTCCTAATTTGAGGCTGCTGTTGCGCATTAGCGTCGGATGAAGGACAAGCCCACACTAATGGAAGGTATTGCCATATGATGGGTCTAACATTCAGTGAAGTTGCGCTGGTGGTCGTGGTAGTGGTGGTGGAACTGACAGTGCTGGCACCAAGTTTGTTGAGAACCCCGGCAAATTAGTGGTCGGGGACTATAGCGACCTTCGAAAAATTGGGAGGACCGGTTTCTCGGCTGCCTCACAGGCTTACTGGTTGTCGCACAAGAGCATCTTGATCTTATGGTATTGTGGCTCATACCTATGTTGCTTTGTGTGGTGTACTGTTTTCTAAGATACATATATCGTTAGTGACAGTGTTTTAAATAAAGCGATAATCATAGTTGCTAGGTAGAACTGTCTTGCCTCGTTCCACGCAGTACACTTGGGGGCTATGATAAACCATAAAGTAGAAGAAAGCTATGTGTGCTTTCATTCCGTTTCGCAATAAGCTGCTTGCTACGAAAGAAGTGAAGCGGTGAAGTTGGAACGTCAAAGAGCCGCAGTAGATTACGCAAGGGTGCTACCACGGGAAGAAAGCGATAGCTCTCCACGCGCGACAGATGTAGCCAATGGCGCTTTCATTTACTCTATAGGAGCTGTCTCTTATAGTAACCCAACAGCTGTGGCTCTCAGAGGTTGTATATAGCGATGCAGCAGTTGCAGAGAAGACCATATAAATCAAGAAGGCTCACAAGACAGCAGCAAGCAAGCAATGTGAGCAACAACAAAAAAATCAGGAGCATGGCTGAAGCTGAAAATAAAACAATAGTGTCTACTCCCATCTTTTCTTATTTCCATGCGTGGCATTTTCTTTGTCATGAAAAGTAGAAATCATCTCTTCGTCATCTCAGTAGAAATTTGGGCGTTTCTTAAAACCTTGTATTTCGCAAAAAATCTTATGTTGTGCTTCAAGGGGGAACTCTGCATTATCGTCCATATTGAGATAATGCTGCTTTCAAATATTGACAGTCCTTTAACAGCTAGGGTGCCTCGTTTTGCCAGACACTCGTCAATTATTTTGTTTAGGCAATAAATGACGACTCAGTACGGAAACTCTGACAGGGAGTCGCTCCTTCCTCGATGGTCAGTATCAGATGACGTCACTAATGCCGATACACACCACCAAGGCTGGCGAGAGTGTAAACATAGCTCGCGTGCTTTTTCTGACGGGCGGAAAGCCATTGAGCGATGTGATCCGACGCGAATTCAACCTGTGCCCGCACGTCTGAGCGTACCAGTGTTGAGGTTAGCGATGATTTCAGCTACTATTTCAGTGCGACAACATCATCTTTTAAATTCAAATGACCGGCGCGGGAACTCCAACGATGACTACCTCGCTGTAGGCAGTTGACAAAACTGAACTGCTTTCGCTTCGTCATCCCCTTGTATAAGAAAGCGCGCGTTGCACCCATCCACCGGGAAATGCAGGCACTTACATTGTATGCATACACAGTGCGACCTTCCGTTACAGATCATTCCAGACTTAGCTGCCAATTATCAAAATCGGTTTTCTAGAAAACTCAGTTAGGGTAGTATAGATAGGCGCATATTTTCACGGTACCCTCGAAAGCGCATAATCAAAGCTTTTTTATGTCTATAAATATTACAAATGTTAGAGATGCATTAGTGCGCTTTTTCGTAATGCTTTGTTATCGGCAGGCTACAATTGAATGTGTCTAACATAGGGCATAATTATTGATTCATTCTTACTAATTCGTTCATTTGCCAGCAAGGGTCCTATTTCATGATCTGTGGGGTTTAACTTCCCAAAGCCACCATATGATTATGAGAGACGCCATAGTGGAGGCCTCCGGAAATTTCGACCCCCTGGTGTTCTTCAACGTGCACTCAAATCTGAGCATACGGGCCTACAACATTTCCGCCTCCATCGGAATTGCAGCCGCCACAGCCGGGATTCGATCCCGCGACCTGCGGGTCAGCAGCCGAGTACCTTAGACATTAGACCACCGCGGCGGGGCAAAAGGGTCTCATTCCAGCATACATCATCATTTTGGATATAAAGCAAAGCTTAACTTTTCAGTTCCCAGTAAACTATCGCTCCCTGTCACGAGCTACATAATACAAGACTGCAACGAAAAGGAATGTTCTACTTCCAGCCCTATGGCTAGAAGTGGCACTGGCTAGCACTCCTAATTACACATACAAGTGAACCCATTTCTTTTGATGTATACGCATTGGTACACTTCGACCGAACACTATCACGACAATGCCTATTCTTCCTTTGACCTCTTATTTGTTAACTTTGCTGGAGCACCTTGCCGAGCTCTTATGTTCCGCCTATCAAAGGAGTGCACCCCTCTATTCATTTCTTCTTCATATGAGAAAAAAAATTTGCAACGACATGACTCAGCACTCCTTGGTATGTTCCTACGAATTTGCGCTTTCGTGCACATGACACTCTTTTATTATTGGCTATGATAAAGAATGGTGGTTAGAAAAGCACCTGAAAACATAATTTCCAGTATGTATGTTCCATACGGCCGAAAAATTCCGAATTCAGGTAATTCTGCGGGCCGTGAAGTTGCGGTGCTAGCTATAGCCACGGCAGATGTGATGCCAATTTCTAGCAATGCATGTATGGTGGGTATAAAATTCTAAACACACAGTGCGAAATTTCTTTGTGGTACTTCTTGCGAAAGTAGACCTGCATATAGGAAATTTCATTCCGCTATAACAACAGTATAAAACCTAGTCGCAGTGAAACATGAACTAGACTACCTGAATAATATTTCCAGATTTATTTTCAAGATGTAAGTATGCCAACGTAGCCACTTGTTTTGCCGTTGGTTCATTTGCAGTCTTCCCAGCAATGTGCGTACCACTAGCTACATCAATAATAAACACGTGTGACTGTCCAAGTCGAAAGACCCACTTGTAAATAACCTACAATAGCTCCGGGAAGCAGCGCAATTTCATGCAGCACTTGAAAAAATATGGCCCATTGTTTCAGTCTCTGCAGCTCATACATCCCTCCCACCACACCGGCTGCTACAAGGACCAGCGTTCATGATCAGAGAAGATGACCGGCATTTTGGTACTCTGGAAGGAAACCCAAGCTTTGCGGAGATATTTTTTACTTCATCAAAAACTTTGCAATGCAGCCTGGTGAGCGTGGATCATTTTGAAAGCAGCGACGACGACATAACCACTCGTGTAGGAAACGTTTTGACGTGATCAAAGTAGACGTTTGAGATGTTCCAAGCGACAGGTTTCCCGGCAAGCGTACGCCACGCCAATGAAAAATGAGCGCGAAGTATGTTTGCGATGAAAACAGCGCAGACTGCAGATTCGTCGACTGTGCCGTTCTCTATATAATGCAGCACTTACGTCCTACGTGTGATAGATCAATCGCGGAATGCGTAAGTATCACTCGAAGAAGCGAATGTGTCGTGCGTGATGCAGGAAGAAAGGGCTCGACGCTTTACGATAATGTTATAAAATTTGCGGAATCTGCATGCGTCTGCGCATATCGTGAGTTATCGGCAGGTGGGTAGGATGTCTTACCCGTTTGCATGAACGCCTGTATGTGTGTGTTTTCATATATATGAACGCTGAAAATACTTGGAGGGACCGATTTCAATGGCCCTCACCACGCCCCAATGGCACCGTCAACCCTTCAGTTTTGCGATACGCCTTTGACGTGGTTGGTGAATATTGTCCACGTCTTTCTGTAGTGTGAAGTGTCGAGCCAGCTCGTTTATGTTTAACGCTGCAAGAGGGGGGACTACTTGAACGCAAGGCCCTGGAAAACAACCGCAAAAAAGTGGGCAATCGGCGTCGCATTATCTCGAAACGTTGGATCTTCCATATCATCCGTCGTCGCGCTCTTCCTATATCGCTCTGCTGGCCTTAGAGAAAAATGTTCGACAATAAAACAAAAAAACAAAGCCCACCTTGAGGGCTGCTGGGTTTATATTATGTTTAGATTGACGATGCTCCCGTTGTATATGGGCATTCATGCTACCAACAGCGCACTCAAACGTCCCTGCATGAAATATGAGCTACAAAAAACAGTACACCCAAATTTTAATGTGTGTGTGCATGACACTTATGAATAGAATAACCTGAGTATAATAACAATTTGCATCTGAAAACCACAGTATGCTTTAGACGCATGTTGTACTGAGGGGCTGCAGAAAGTTTGACAATGTGGTGCGTTTCTATCTCCGTGCTCATCGCACAATACGCGGGCCGCAAGCGTTTATTTCTTTACTGAAGGGCGACCGCCGCGGTGTGATCAAGTCCGTGATTTTAGCGTCAGCAGCCGAGAACTGCAACCGCTCTCCACCGATGTGAACAGGTTAAGATAACCTAGCCCCACCACGATGGCTTAGTGGCTTAAGTACTCGGCTGCTGACCCGCAGGTCACGGGATCGAATCCCGGCTGCGGCGGCTGCATTTCTGATGGAGGTGGAAATGTTGTAGGCCCGTGTACTCAGATTTGGGTGCACGTTGAAAAACCCCAGCTGATCGAAATTTACGGAGTCCTCCCCTATGGCGTCTCTCACGTACATATGGTGGTTTTGGGACGTTAAACCTCACATCTCTATTATCAATTAAAATAACCTATACAGTTACTCGCAACAATTTAATGTTGTGTTCACCAATTTTCGGAAAGATCAAGGTGATTTTTGGCGCAGTGTTACCATATTTTGCAAATTTATAAAGCATTTCGCATATCTTTAAAAGCCAATGCTTGCGTTAGAGATTCATCTGTATATTTCATAGTGAGCGTAAGTTTTTGCGTGTTTTCTTGTGATATATTTGGCCATGACCACGTGACCGCATTTTTGCTTGCGCTTGTCTGTTTAATGAGTATATATTGAAGGGTGACGAAAATTAAAAGTCAGTTTGTCCCATTTCCTTTGACTTCTTTTTGCGTGACTGTCTTTTTTGTGCACACTATTTTACACCATGATCAGAAGAACTTGATGTTCTCCACCGCGAACGCTAGATAATTATCAGTCGTGCGACTTCGAAGCGAAAAAGGTTAAAACGGGACAAGAAATAAAACAAACATAAAGTTACATAAAAGGGATACTCCGCATCAACTGATGAGTCTATTACCGCCCTCATTCCTCCTTTCCCATCCTGAAAGTTTTATCTGTCAACGTGCCTAGGACGAGGGCAGTGGCCTGGGATATCGTGATGCTGACTCATTACGTGCGTTCACAATGTCATATCAGCTGCCCATCGGTCAGCGAAAAAGCGCGCGAACTTCCGACAGCGAGATGCCTCGGGGGACAGCAACCGGAAGCGCCCTCGCTTTTCGATCACCACGCAGACAGTGACAAAGATGAAGCTTCCGCGTCTGAGCACGAAATTTGCCAGGTTGCAAGGCACTCGTCTATAATTTTAGTTGTGCGCCATATCGCGTTCACTGACAGTTTTTTTTTTCGTTGCAATATGACTGCAAAACGCACTAGTTAAGCCTTCACTGAAGATTTTTTGTTGTGGCATGTTTTTTGTGCCCCAGAGAGCAAAATGTCGGCATAACAAAGCAGACAATATCTATAGCAAATAATAAGTCGCAAGTTGCTTAGGCTAACAGTTGACTCTTGATGTCAGTTCGTCGACCTCAAGAATTCGCCGCATTGCTCTTGTCGATCTGCGAAAAAGCGGCAACTAGAAAGGTGTTGCTTCTTCATTGGTGCGATGTCCACCACTGAAACCGCCCGCGCCATCGTCGGCCTGAGATGCTTGGAGATATGACGTGGTCTCGGGAGCCGCATGGGCTGCTTATGGAGCGCTGCCGTGCACGTCGCAGACGAGTTTAAGTTCCACCTGCGCTGCGGTTTTCTCGATTGCGGAGGTTTTCTCGCAATGTGAACATCATCTAACCCATTGTAATATGAGCGGCTGCCTCTGAAGGTGACGAACGCGCTGCTCTACAGCTCGGTGCAACAGTGCCATACTTACACGAGGGAGCCTGGCGCCAGCCTGCTCCGGACCAAGACAAGAAAGAACTTGAAGCTTCTGCTGTAAAGTCAATGGCGGGCAAGCAGCAATCGACCAGGAGTCGTGGGTGCAACATGCACTTCCGCAACGAACGCTTTTGTACTGCCTAGAAGCTGCGATGTTCAGCGAGTCGAAGAAAGTGGCAGAGAACATCCGTCGCGCGCGTCTCCCGCTGGCTGTAAAGCAGCTGAGCCACTTGGCGCTGGTTTCCCTTGCAACTCTGCTATTAGCACGATAAATGTTCACCACCACCACCATTTCGCTGACTAATGCTGCTTATTTTTCGTTGGATGGAAACAGCGCTACCATTAACCATGTGCAATACCATCCGAGAAACGTCCCGTGCGACCTATTGATTGTTCGGTTTGTGTTCAGCTTCCCTAAAATCATGGCTCCTGCATTTTGGTTTTTAATGGCGAAGCTCCCTAAGCCGTGCGTCATGCGTCCTCGATGTATGTAGTAGTAGTAGGTAGCTACCACCCGTTTGGTCCTTGGAATATCCGCTGGAAGGTAGTACTAGTATATGATGAAAAATGACAAAAAGATGTCAGATTGCGTAGGTGTGTTCACTAGATGAACGGACAGAGGGATGGACAGACATACGCACAGATTAACGTATGGACGGACAGAAAGACAGACGAAGGAACTGATGAATGGACGGACGGACGGACGGACGGACGGACGGATGAACAGACAGACAGACAGACAGACAGACAGACAGACAGACAGACAGACAGACAGACAGACAGACAGACGTATGCCATCAGGTGAAAGACGAATATAGAGGATTGTACAGGAATAGGCGGCCCGACAAAATTTTTGGAACAGCTATTCCAATGACCTAGCACAAGCGCTGCAGCACACGTAGTTTTCTTAAAATGTCATGGTGGTATCTATAAAGCACACTACGTTTGCTCCAGGCAATTTTAACAAACCTGAACCATCCATCATCTACACTGCATCCCTCGTTTAAAAAGGTGACTGTATAATCAAGTCCATCTTTACTTCAAGAAATCAATTTTCTTTGAAATTCGTATTTATGTCCCTGATAATTAAAGCTATGTTGAAGAAAGCAACACAGCCATTAAATTTCATCTCACAAAGAACCTTTTGTGTAAAGCCTTGAACTGCATAACAATAATAAAGAGAAGAAAGTTCCAAAATAAAAATACCACAAATTAAAAGCAAAGTGCACAGTTTTGATAGTGCACACTGGGCAGCTCAAAATTTCTTATTTATCAGCCCAACAAAGATCGCTCTTTACCATATGTCTGCGGAACAGTACATCTAAAGGTTAATGAGATGCTTTTGAGTGAAGTTCTATTGGCCTAGGCGAAAACAAAATTGCTCCCTCCTATAATGTGTAAGATATCTGCTCATCCGTGTGCCCAACAAAAACTAAACAAGCTAACTATTCAGCTCTGGCCCACTAAACGAAATGAAGAAAGGCGCGTAAATTTCTGGGCTCGTTTTCTCTGTCAGGTACAATATTATTGAGAGATACCAGACAATAATGCCAAGAAAGTATAAGGGATGCTATTAGAAGATATTGTAATGTGAGTGCAGCTGTACTTTTCAGCCAGAATAAAAAAAATATCGGGATTGACGTAGTGAGAGACACTTTAGATCATGTGTCCCTTTCACTGTATAAACACGTATTCACAGTTAATTCTAATTTCCAGGAGTATTATCTTTGCCGAAGTGAGTTATTATCTTTGCCGCACCTAATATAAAGAGGGGTGTTCTGTGATTGCGTCGATTTTGCGTTATTTATTCGTCTATCATACATGACCACTACGCCGTATCTCTCGCAGCCGAGAAAGCTTCCATGCTTCGAGATGACAGGGTAATACAACGGTAACAGCGGTTGAGAAGTCTTAAGTGGTGCTGTCGAGATTAATCAATGTCCAATACTTATTCACTGTCCAATGCTTGCGCTGTACAGTGCAGCGTTACGTGAGCTAAACCGGAAGCAAACATAAGCATACGCAATTAACTCTCATCTGGGGTACGTTCCTTCCTTTGGTGCATCTTGCGAGCGTCCTGCTAGCAGGTCACGCCTGCTCTTGCATTACTGTTTGTTATGTAGCCTCTGTGCCAATGAACACGTCCTTTATCATCCTGCGATGCAAGAAGCGCTTTCCCGTTTCTAGGGCCTCAACGTCATTGTGTTGAAGCACATTGTTGTCTTTTGGAACATGAATGGGGGTAATTTCTCACTTTGCTGGCTTCCACTTCGGCTTTAAAGAAGGGCATGAATAAGAAGCAATCATTGGGCAGTGGGCGCCTCACGCGAACTCCATTGAAACAGCCGAAGCTTTAAGAATCAAGCTGAGGAATAAAAGACTACTATTCATTGAAATGTCACGGTGCCAGAAACTCAGAAGGTGACAATATAAGTAATGATTTTCACAGAGCCTGATCTTGTAAAGGTTAATTTTCCTTATGCGGCAGGCGTCTATTCTCTCGTTGTTTGATTTAAGGAAGTTACATGTCTATTTCTTGGTCGCCCTCGTTTTGAGAATTTAGTGTTCTTACTTCCCGAGGCACTGTGTTATTTGTACTTCAAAGTGACGATTTACTTCGCGTGAATTTGGATAATAGAATGGGATGAAAGAAACTTCATGTTGTCATGCTAGACGCCCGCGTCACCGCAATAAATACACCCTAATCCACATCGCTCCGCAAAAAAATAGGTTTATTTAGTTATTTATTTATTTATTTATTTATTTATTTATTTATTTAGAGATACTTTCAAACCTCTATTGAGGGTTGACAGTGTTGAGGTTGACATTGAGGGTGACAGGAAAGGTACGATGCACTGCACTATCAAAGTACGCTGATAACTATATAATTCACAATGATAAATCAGGTGTACGTATATACGAATTCATGAAAGCTCTGCATTTCAAACATAAAACGAAATACACGCACACTAATTCACAATGCAACAGCTTACAATCGCAATAATCTTGACAATCAATCATTTAAATGTAAATCAATTAGGTGCACAAATTCGTTAACATCACCTACATTGACTATGTCAATCGGTAACCCATTGCAATCTTCGATGACATCAGGGAAGAAATCATTTTACGTTGGTGCAAAATAAGGTTGCAGTACACGTATGTGGTTTGCCCTTTCGCTTTGTTCCCAGGCTGTTGTACGTAGTCATTTCTGCTAATTTTAAACTCACCTTCCAACCATTGAAAGAGAAACTTTATTCTATTTTTACATCTGCGCTTGTGTAGTGTCTCTAGATCACGAAGTTGTAGAATTTTTGTGACTGACTCGTTCTACTTCTATCTCGAGCATATAAAGCGAGTCGCAAGGCTTTGCATGCGTTTAAGTTCAATTACCAGCACTTATGGATGGGGACTACAGACAATACTGGCATATTACAGTATTGGCCGCATAAAAGTTTTTAAAAAGAAGAAGTTTTACGTCCATACTAGCACACTGCAGTGTGGCAGCTTGGGCTAGTTAGTATGTGTTACAAGCTGCCACTCTAGCGTCGCCAGCGCGATGTCGGCGACGGGAATGACAGCAGGTTGGTTCGTTCCGTACGCAAGCAGAGACAGTGAAGAGATCAGAGACGTGGGAAAACAAAACAAACTTTAGTGATATTGCAGCAACACGGGATCTAATACAACACTTCAATACAACTTACAAAATACATCGACACTTGATACAACTAAAGAAATATATAACAGAAACAATAAATCAGCTTACGAGAGAGAACTATTACAAACTACACAAACTAACAAGAATAAAACGACGGAGGAGAAAGTTCGAAGATATAAACAGGTGAAGGCATACGTGTGATGACCGGCAGCGTTGTGTCCCCGACGATCGGATGCGAGAAGTCGAAGAGAGTTCTGGCACGACTGCGATGTCGGCGGTGTTGCAACGCTGGTGGCTCCGGGAGGCTAGTGCTTGCAGGTGACTTCGAGCAGGTTAAGCTAACTCGAGGCGAAGTCCCGATGTCTACGTTGCAGACGTTAATATCGCGTCACAACTAGACGAACGGCTAAGTTGAGGTGGCCAGCCGATACAGAGCCACACTAAAACTTCTAGAAGAGACGCTTGTTGATCTGTTTCTACACCATGTTGGTCAGCGACTAGTCTGCCTAGCAGGGCAAAATCCTGCGCTTAAATCCCCCTCGTGTCTCCTCGCTCTCTTCCTTGGGGACAAGAGACCTCTACCTGGGTCCAATCATGCACGTTTAATTGATGGGAAACTCCGCCCCAAAAATATTTTGACCCCACCCCTTTTTAATTGGGAGAGGGACCTCAACTAGCGAGAGTGACAACCTGTCGGGTTGTTGTCATACGGCTTGGCCACCAGAGCGTTTCCCACGCTTTTCCCCGTGGGAACGGCCAACCACTTAGCTCTCAGCCGTGGCGTCTCGTAGTCTAATCCTTTTTCGGGGTATACCGTGGCCTTCTACGACCTTGCAGACGCCGCCGCAGTTACAAAAGGATCAAACGTCGGTGGCGACGTTTTAAGAAGAGCACCCCATTCTGCTCTTCTCGGCTCCCTTTCAAACGCCGCCGTTTCTCCCGGTCTGTCGGGGAGTACGGCGCCCGTTAATTGCCGTGACGCGGTGTCGCCAAAAGTAGCCGTCCGTGACATTGCCCCCCACTTTCAGAATGTTATTCATAACATTTGTTCACACGGAGCGGAATTTTTTCGACAACAAGGAACAAAACACCACCAACAAGGGAGACATGAGGAGTGTCCCTCTCATACACAACATAAATAGGCAGAGTGCATCAAAGTAACAACAAAAGGAAAAACAAACAATTGTTAGAGTACCAGCTTCATTTACACGCAACAATATCAATGCGCCATACAAACAAGAAGAGGAAATAGCCGTGTACGGCAGCCATCAATACAGAATACACTGCACGAATGTATACTACGAAACAAAACGAAACAGGTGCGCTCCTTTACTGCAGGGCAATCTTTCAATGTGCATTACAACGAGTAAAAACAACCAATGCACCAAGCAACAAGAAAATAACTCAAAATACACTTCTTATACAACGAAATACGTACATACAAACAGAACACAACCGACGGAAGGAGAAAAAAAAAACATGCTCATAGACCTCAATTCTCAATGCGCGCAAAGACAACTGTCCCGGGTCACGCCAATCTTAATCAATTTACGAAATCATTCGGTTTGTGCTAATATCTTCCTCAAATGCTCATTCATGCCACATCCCCATGGCAGTGGAGGCATACGATGCCACACTAAACCTTTGAAACAACTAGAAAATTGACACATTTTCTCGTGTTTTACCTTATGCAAATTTTCGCACTCATGATTAAACTAATTCGATGCTAACTTTCAGCTTTTGGCTCGGCGGTTTTCCTTTTGAAAACTTTATATCAAATCTTGTAACCTATACAAAATTAAAACGACTCAAACATGAATCTCCAATGTTGCCCTGAATAATTATACTTAGTACGCGCGTGCAACAATTACTCAACTGACCGTGCCCCCTTTTCTACAATAGATTTGCCTGAATCGCACCCGATGGGGTCGCGGTCGCGGCGGTTTTTTCGAACACGCCAGAGCATACAAAAATGCACAAACTCTAAGCAGTGCACTGCCGTCACACCTCATTTTCCACTTTGGCCTGTTCCCCTCAGGAATTTGAAAGGGACGCCAGAAACAGGGGGAAAACTGGGGCCACTGTCCCTTTGTGTTCGCCCCGACGCGGTTTTTAGCTTTTGTGATCTTTCGATGTTGACCCTTCGGCCAAGGTCACCTTCCTGAAGTTGTCGAACTAAAACGCGCCTTTCGTTTGGGTGATGCACATCCCTTTCCTCCTCCAAAGCTGGCTCTCCGCTTGTGCCAGGCTGAACGCCACCATTGACGTTTCCTGAAACGGATGCATGGCCTAGCCTGTCGTCTTTGTTGGGAAGGAGTGGGACCTGCCCTAGGCTCACAAAGTGCCGAACGCCTCCGCTTCTTCCTTTTCCTGCGATGTTTGCTTGCCCCCTTTCTCTCAATGCCATCATCATGTCGCGTCGGGAACTGAGTGGTTGGGAAGCTCGTTGGAGCTTGTGCTACATTTTGCCCCACGCTCAAACATTTTGAACTCGGTGTCACGACGGACTGCCGGGCCAAATTATCTTTGTTAATGCTGATGAAACCATTAACTGGGCCCTCTCCGATGGCATCGCTGCACTCCTGAAGCGTCGCGTTCTCGCTGTGTTTAGCCACTGTGCTAACCCTATCTGCATGTGACAATCTCGAGACGTCCTCTCGAGGCATGAGGATGGTTTCCAGCTTCTTACTGAGTCCATTAGGGCTGCTGGCACACACCTCATCCTCGCTAGGACCGTTTTTTGATACTGTCTCTACCTCGAGACCGGCCAAAGCCTCGTTCTCTACATCATTTATATGGCTGCATTCGAGAATATGCGGGCCCTTTTCTAGCGCGATTTCTGGTTCTGGCGTTTCATGACGCACTTCAATCTCCAACGCTTTCCGACGTGCCTTGCTTTCAGACTCTTGTCTTTCTGCTTCGCGCTCTCTTTCAGACTCTTGTCTGAGCTGCTCTTCTGTTGTCCAGACAGAAGTTCCGAATGTCCGGAACATCTCTGCCTTAACTACCTCGTAGTTCGCGTTCTGCTGACTGAGTTGCGCAACAGCTTCATTTGCCTCGCAAGGCAGAACCGTGAGTAGCCCTTGACACCATGTGTCTCGCTCAAATGACAGTTCCTCGCCGGCATCGCCGTGCTCACTGCTGGATCGGCTCACCCTGCTACCCTCAATGAGGCGAATCTTTAATTGCAGTAACTGCACTTCCCGTTCTCCGGCGTCCCTTGCCGCTTCTCGTTCTTTCGCCCTTTCTTGGCGCTCTCTCTCCCTTTCTTCCCTTGCCGCTTCTCGTTCTTTCGCCCTTTCTTCGCGTTCTCTCTCCCTTTCTTGGCGCTCTCTCTCCCTTTCTTTTTCCCTTTTCTCCCGGGCCCGTGCCCGCTCTTCTCTGGCTAACGCCTGCGCCTGTTCCTGCTGCTCCTTAACCCATTGTCTCAGTTCGGCGCCCTCGAGGCCTAACTGTTTACCGTGCGCGATACACTTATCCAAATCTATACACTCCATACTGCAAACTGTCACTATAATTCCACTATAAAAACAGCGCAATCATATGCAGGATGCAATCGCTTCAACTGTGCGGCTCTATCACCACACTGTCCGCACGGTTCTCGTTCACCCCTCACTGTCTTACTCTTGTACGGAACGTCCTGTCTCGCGGACTCCAGTTTTGTTACAAGCTGCCACTCTAGCGTCGCCAGCGCGATGTCGGCGACGGGAATGACAGCAGGTTGGTTCGTTCCGTACGCAAGCAGAGACAGTGAAGAGATCAGAGACGTGGGAAAACAAAACAAACTTTAGTGATATTGCAGCAACACGGGATCTAATACAACACTTCAATACAACTAACAAAATACATCGACACTTGATACAACTAAAGAAATATATAACAGAAACAATAAATCAGCTTACGAGAGAGAACTATTACAAACTACACAAACTAACAAGAATAGAACGACGGAGGAGAAAGTTCGAAGATATAAACAGGTGAAGGCATACGTGTGATGACCGGCAGCGTTGTGTCCCCGACGATCGGATGCGAGAAGTCGAAGAGAGTTCTGGCACGACTGCGATGTCGGCGGTGTTGCAACGCTGGTGGCTCCGGGAGGCTAGTGCTTGCAGGTGACTTCGAGCAGGTTAAGCTAACTCGAGGCGAAGTCCCGATGTCTACGTTGCAGACGTTAATATCGCGTCACAACTAGACGACCGGCTAAGTTTAGGTGGCCAGCCGATACAGAGCCACACTAAAAACTTCTAGAAGAGATGCTTGTTGATCTGTTTCTACACCATGTTGGTCAGCGACTAGTCTGCCTAGCAGGGCAAAATCCTGCGCTTAAATCCCCCTCGTGTCTCCTCGCTCTCTTCCTTGGGGACAAGAGACCTCTACCTGGGTCCAATCATGCACGTTTTTTTGATGGGAAACTCCGCCCCAAAAATATTTTGACCCCACCCTTTTTTAATTGGGAGAGGGACCTCAACTAGCGAGAGTGACAACCTGTCGGGTTGTTGTCATACGGCTTGGCCACCAGAGCGTTTCCCACGCTTTTCCCCGTGGGAACGGCCAACCACTTAGCTCTCAGCCGTGGCGTCTCGTAGTCTAATCCTTTTTCGGGGTATACCGTGGCCTTCTATGACCTTCCAGACGCCGCCGCAGTTACAAAAGGATCAAACGTCGGTGGCGACGTTCTAAGAAGAGCACCCCATTCTGCTCTTCTCGGCTCCCTTTCAAACGCCGCCGTTTCTCCCGGTCAGTCGGGGAGTACGGCGCCCGTTAATTGCCGTGACGCGGTGTCGCCAAAAATAGCCGTCCGTGACAGTATGGCATGACGACAGTTACAGCGCGAGAACAAAACGACGAGACAGAGACAAGAAGGACACGTGCCCTTCGTGTCCTTGTCTCTGTGTCGTCGTTTTGTTCTCGCGCTATATCTATGGTCATGCCGACTGCATTTTTTTTCTTTTTCAGAACAACTTCTGTGAAACCCTAGAGCAAACATTATCAATATGTGCGTGCCACTTCAGGTTATTCGTTATTGTGATGCCTAGGTACTTAAACGTTTAAATTGTCGACAAAGTGTCATTCCCGATACAGTATACAAATGGAATTATCCCTTTTTTCCCTAGAATCATTTGGTAATGGTAGATTTCAAATAGTTGATTTCCATTCCCGAAGCTTCATACCCCCAGTGTAATCCCTACAGACATCCAGGAGTACTCAACTCGTCCTTTCTAGCAGTCACTCGCGCGTGAATTAAACAATCACCATAAAACAGTTTGAGCTTTACATGAAGTTTTTCTATATCTGCGATATCTACGGTTCTAAAAAATAAACACACATGTAGGCTGGACGTATTGTCTTCATTTCTGTTGCGCCACTGTCTCTCATTCTGCTCGCATTTTTCCATGCACTAGAGATATATAGGCACTGGAATACAGAGGACAAACTGCGGGTATACTATTGTCTCAGCAATTATACGCGCTCAATCAAAGCGTAATTTTCATAGAAAAAAGTGCCGTACGAGTTCTTTCTTACATGATGAACAACCTAATCACGACTTTACATTGCTTACAGTATGAAATTAAAACCATTTGCATCAGGGCTATTTGATCTGGCTTGTAGGGTAGTTGCAGCTAAACATAACCACTAAAAAAACAAAGACAGTGTTGACCCTTGTGTTATCACTAGGAACAGCACGAGCTTTCAAGCACATCAAATCATCGTGCATTTAGAAATATTTCTACGTGCATACTTCGATTTCAACAAGTTATAATTTACAATTCGTTCTAGGGAAGCAAGCTTTCGCAAAACAACGGTAAATATTTATTTACACTTAGGCATCAAACAAATCATACACCATAGCTTAAAAAAAGAGGCCTAGAAAAACAAATATTCTTTGGTGAACTTTCTTAAAGCGTGCTTCACAAACATAGTTTTACGAGTGAACCTCCTGAGGTCGTTGGTTCTTACCTCCTCCGTATGTAGTATGTAGCCACCTCTAGTTTATGACTTGCTCAATATATCGCGTTATATCTATGTGTCCTTGGGAATAATATAACTTGATGGTGTTAGTGGTTTTCACAGCATATCGAGGGAGTAAATGATGTTTAGTGGGGCGACGCGTTCGTCCGTTCTTGTGTGAGCAGAACCGTTCATGCATACGTAGATTCACCCGTCCGTTCACACATTCGTGCTTCCGTTTCTCCACCCGTCCGTCCGTTCGTGCGTCTATCCATCTGTCTGTCTATGCATGCTTCCGTCCGTGCGTTCGTTCTTCCGTCCATCCATCCGTGCGTCCATGCTTCTGTCCAACCGTCTGTCGTTCCGTACGTGCTTCTGTTCGTTTGTCAGTCCGTGCTTCTGTCCGTCCGTCCGTGCGTACCTTCGTCTGTTTGTCCGTCCGTGCTTCCATTCAGCCATGCGTCTGTGCGTAAGTTCATCCATCTGTCCATTCATTCATGCGTCCATGCTTGTGTCCGCCCGTCCATGCTTCTATTCGTGCGTTCGTTCTTCCTTCCAACCATCTGTCCATTCGTGTGTTCGTGCCTCTTTTCATCTGTCTATCCGCACGCATGAACGGATGGACATAAGAACAGAGGTATAGACGGACGGATGAAAGCAAGAACGAATGGACAGATGGAAGCACGGGCGGTCGGACGGATGGATGGACGTTTCGCTCCACAAATCATCATTCACTCCGGGGATATGCTGTGATTTTTTCAGGTTTGAGAAGTCTGGCAGCTACTGATCAGGAACCAGCGTACTCCCCCTATTTTCTTTCCCGCATTTACCCAGAGCGTACGCCCCATCCTGTGCTCAATGCACTCACCCCCACACTACCCTTACCCACATTTTCATGGAATGCCCGGCGGACCCTCCCCCGCGGGGCGCGGAGCCACTGACCACATGGGAGGAATGGGAGATCTTGCTGCGCTCGACGGACCCGGCCAAGCAGAAAATTGCCACTGACCGGGCCGCCCACGTTATGAAACTGCATGAACTCATGAACGCATAGCGCAGTGGGGTCGTGCGGGGACCCTGGGACGTAAGTGCCCAAGTCCCTTGGTCTAATAAAGTTTTACCTCCTCCTCCTCCAGCGTACTTCACGAAGTATACTTTCCTATTGTGAAATAAAAATACATAACACTATATTCTGATTTCGCCCATTAGAATTTAGGTTGCAAATGATTGCAGCAAGATAACTCTAACTAGGCATATTGGCTGTGTCCTATTTTTCTGTTCTATGAGTCGTTCAACTTTAGAAAAACGAAAGCCCGCCAACCGCACATGGTCAGTACAGGTCTCCCTAAATTTGTTTCACGTTTCATAATTTATGCGTTGAAAAACGAATTGCTAATGCATCACAAAGAACAAAACATCCTCTGCCCAGCGCTAGAAGTGTATAGAGTGCGTAGCTTTGTCCGTTGACCTAATCAAATCTGGGTGTGTTTTCGATAGCACAATGGGACTTTGTAGGAGCACACACATACCTAATGTTGCGCAGCGTCTCTAAGACTGCACGAGCCATTCTTCTTAAAAAAATGCCGTTTATTTTTGGTTATATGATTCTGCTGAGGCTGGGACAGATACCCCTGTGAATATGAGAAAGCTCGTGGAGATTCGATTGGCGCATCTGACCCTAGTTTAGACACTGAAGAGAAGAAGGGGAATGACGACGGTACAAAGGGTGATGTGTGACAACAATAAAAAAACACAGATTCGAAGAAACATAGGGAGCATAGTTTCTATTTTTATACTGAACACAATTCTGTTTTGTAAAGGCCAAAGACAAAGGCCGAGTTTCTATGCTGCCGAACGACCCCACAGTAGCTTCCAGGTTCTGTGACCAGGTGATCATATATTAAAAAAACAAAACAAAAAATGTTGTGCCATTTCCGACTTTCCCCAGCTTCTAGTAACATTCTCATGGAAGGGGCTGAGCTCTACGACCATGCTGCGAATAAGTACAGATATTTTATAGCTGAGACCATGTGGTACAGGCCTACATTTACCCACATGGTAGAAATGGCCGCAGACAACGAATACGGGGTCTGCAACTGCAATATATGTTTCAGCGGACCCCTTACGGGACTACGATTGCCCTTCACTCGCATAATAACAAGACACTCACTTGGCGTGGTTGTACCTGACAGAAGGGGCAAGAGATAGCTAGCGTCCGATGAGCTTCTTTTGCACTAGATTCAAATCTACAGACGTTTTCTCAAATCCTGGAAAAAAATGCAGGTATTCCACAGTACACTGAAATAGTGTGGCAGAAAGTCTGACGTTACGCGTTTCATAAAGGGTTGGTACTTCAATGAGCTGTATGAGTCACGATGACTTCGGTATTGGTTTGGCAAAAACCTAGCGTAATCTCTCTTTTTGCATCTCACAAGCTTTCCTATTGCTATCTCGAGAGACCAGTGTACTTTCTAAAGTAAAGTGTCATAACTTCTGCGAAAACTTATAATCCTCTATCAAATTTTGTGTTTTCTATTTCATTTATCGAAATATGTGAAATCTCAATAAAATCGAAGCAGTACTTTTTTCGTGGTCCCTAATGGGATAGTTCCTCAATTCATCACACGAAATATAAGAAAGCACAGTGCGGCACCCCCCCTCTAAATCACAGTATATCCACGGAGTGAATGATGATGAGTTGGGCGAAGTGTCCGTCAGTCCATACGCGCTTCCGTCCATGCGACCGTCCGTGCGTCCACTCGTACGTTCGTTCATGTGTTCATTCACGCGCCCGTCCGCGCGTCCATCCATCCGTGCCGCCGTCAGTGCATCCTTCCCTGCGTTCGCCCGGGTGTGCGTCCGAGCATCCACCCGTCTATTCGTGCTCGGTATGGGCGTCCGTCCATACGTCTGTCTATGCATCTGTCTGTCTTTCCGTCCGTCCGTTCGCTCACACATTCATCCGTCTATGTGTCCATCTGTCCGTCCATCTAGTGAACACTTCAAGTACCGCCATCTCCCATCTTTTCATTATATACTCATCATACAGAAGTTACGCCATGCAGTGCACATTCTACGGACTAAATGAGAGGTGGCTACCTACTACTACGACAATGACTACTACTACTACTACTACTACTACTACTACTACTACTACTACTACTACTACTACTACTACTTACTTCACGGACGGACGACCCACGTCTTAACGAGCTTCGCTCCTAAAATTTTGTCCCGAGTTGTTGTGCAATAATTCCATAAATCCTCCCAATGTTGTGTAAAATGCATAAGAATTATGCTATTTACCTTGAAGTGCAAAACTAGCTAAAATTACAAATAAAAGTTTCGTGTATCGAGGAAATGAGCTCAATAATATCTAGGGTTTAACGAGTGAAAACTGCCATACTATTGAGATAACACGAAACAATGCATAAATGAAGTGGTGAAGTTGTGAGCGTAGTACTTTAGGAGAACACCCGTTCATTCGTTTTGATGACGAACATAACCTTTAGTTGTCGAATTCAGACGATTCAAGTCCGGCGTTTTTAGTGGGCCTGGGCACCCACCGCGGGTGTGGTGTCCGTGGCACGCTGGAAGGCTCAGAATTGTGCTGTCAGGTTCAAGCTGAGCAGTGCGACCTTCCAACGCGAGCGGAGGCTGGCGGTGTAAGAGTGAGACGAATCGGTACTGTTCGAATTGTTTATTAGGCCCTTACACTCCCACAGCATGTGACTAAGGGTGGCAACCTCGCCACATGACGTGCATCTGTTTGTAGTGTATAGGTCGGGATACATGGTGTGCATGAGTCTGGGGTTCCTGTATGAATCTGTTTGTAATTGTCTGAAGTGTACCGCTTGCGTTCTGTTTATCCTTTCGTGAGGGGATGGGTATATGCGTCTTTGTAACTGGTAATGTGTGGTGATATCGTGAAACCTGGTCATACGATCCTCCCATGCCCAGATGTCTGCAGTTCTCCGCGGGGGCTCGTCAGCCTCCGGCGATGCTCGGTGAGTGAGGCCTCGAGCAACGCGGTGAGCCGCTACGTTTGGGGTGCTCAGTCCGGTGTGTGCCGGGATCCATAACAGGTGCCTTTGGTTATCGAAGTCGACCTCTCCTGGATGTATGGGGTGCCGTTGGAGTATGTGAAACGCCTCTTGCGAGATGCGTCCGTTGGCAAAATTGCGAATTGCTGTTTGCAAATCACTAATCACGTATGTGGCATTGGTCTGTGTGAGGGCCAGTGCTATAGCCGCTTCCTCTGCCGCTTCAGCGTGTGCCGTGTTCATAGTGAGGCTTGTGATGTATTTTCCGCGATGGCCAGTAACTACCGCCACGAAACTATTTTTATTGATATAACGCGCGGCATCAGTGAAAACCGCTTCAGTGTCGTTGGAGTAGCTTTGAATAATGCGTTGTGCCCTGGCATTTACACCGTCCCGTAAGATGTCGGGGGTGCATGTTGCGAGGCAATGAGGGTACGTATACTTGCTCGCGTACCGATCTTGGAATTTCGACTTTGATGCCATGCTGCATATGGTAGGTAATGCCGAGTTTTTCGAGTAGGTGTCGGCCTGGGCGGGTCTTAGATAGGCGGCTCGAGCTGGGAAACTTGTTGCGCCTCCACGAGTTCCTCGAGGGTGCTATGCAGCCCTAGCTTTAGGAGTTTGCTGGTGCTAACTCCGGATGCCCGTTCCAACGCGAACTTGTACGTCTTGCGTATCAGGGCGTAAAGCTTGTCTTTTTCCGCAACTGTCAATTTGTGAAACGGTGCCGTGTACGTTAGTTGTGAAATAACAAAGGCTTGTATGAGTCGTATGACGCTGCCTTCGCGCATGCCCGCATGTTTGTTCTTGATGCGTCGGATGAGTTGCATCGTGCAAGTGGCCTTTGTCATTATCTTGCGCAGTGCTTTACCATTGGCGCCGTTCTACTCAATCATCATCCCCAGTACCCGGATCTTCTTTACCATTGAGATTGGTGAGCCGTTTGATGATGTTAGTTTGATTTCTTGTTTTTCGGGAGATACGTAGTCTTTGGGTGGGCGTCCCTTTTTCACCTTTCAATATAGCAGTAATTCGAGTTTTTCGGCCGAGCAGGTGAATCCCGTGCCTACAAGGTAATGTTCCACGCATTCTATGGCCGCCTGTAAGCGATCCTCGATCTCTCCGTCATTGTCAGTTGTCGTCCGGATCGTAATATCATCCGCGTGTAGCATGTGGTGCAGTCCATACAATTGATATAATCGCTCGGGTAACCCCAGCAGGACGAGGTTGAAGAGCATCGGTGAGATCACCGAGCCCTGTGGTGTACCCGAGCTTCCAATGTTGATTCGATTTGATTCTAGTTGTCCCACTCGCATGCGTGCGGTTCTTTCCGTGAGGATGTCTCGGACGTAGTTGTACACTCGCATTCCGAGGTTCAGTCTGTCTATTTGCCGCAGTATGGCGTCGTGACGAGCGTGGTCAAAGACCTTTTTCAGGTCCAGACCAAGGATGGCTCTCGTTGAGCATCCAGGATTTTCTATGATTCGATGTTTTAGTTGCAGAAGAGCGTCCTGTGTGGAGAAATGTCTTCTGAACCCAATCATTGTGTGTGGTATTATGTTGTTGTCATCGAGGTAATCTGTTAGTCTATTGAGGAACACATGCTCCATCAGTTTACCTACACATGATTTTAAGGAGATAGGGTGCAGGTTCTGCAGCTGCAATTTTTTGCCGGGTTTCGGTATAACTATGATCTGCACTTCTTTCCATGGCAGGGGTAACTTTCCACGCACCCAACACTCATTAATATAATCTGTGAGTTTCTCTAGCGATCTGTAATCGAGGTTGCGCAATGCCCTGTTCGATATTCAATCTAGGCCTGGGGCTGACTTGGTATTGAGTTTGACGAGGGCTGCCTCGATTTCTGAAATTGAGAATTCTGCGTCTGGGATCGCGTTGCCTTCTCCCCTGTAGTTCGAATGTACTTGCGGGGGCGTTTGGAATATGTGATAGAGTTCCGCTTCCCGTAGGAAATCGTGCTCCGTTCCCCCGTACTTGTGTATGATTTTGCATACGCCTTGGCTCTGTGAGGTCTAGGTGTTCGCGGGATCTATGTGGTACCGAAGTATCTGCCATGTGCGACACATAAAGAGCTGACCATCCCTCTGCGCGCATTTCTCTTCCCATTGCTGTTGTCTGCGGTTTCTATCGGCGGTACGGGACGGCTTTGTGCTTTCCCACAGCGAAGTACCTCGTACTCTAAATTGTTAACAACTTTTTCTAAACACACGTACTAGGACCTCATCATGTGTGACGCCCAAAGGACGGATGTTCTCCCATTGTAGAGAACAAACATTGTAAAGTATACATTACTCTAAATTGTTACCAACTTTTTCTAAACACACGGAGTACTCAAAATTGTGCAACACTACGTGAAAATACAATCCACCAATTTTTTTATGAGACCTCATCAAGTGTGAAGCCCACAGATAGGTTTTCAGCTCTCTCATTGTAGAGTACCAAGTATCGCTAACCACTTTTTCTGTATAGTTATATCGGCACCATAGTTGTGTATGATGTACTTGAAATTGTTGACCACTTATTCTAAACACCACTATCGTAAACGTATGTCTAACAAGATAATGATCTGTTAAAATGGTATTGACAATAAATTTATCTAAATGCATCACTCTTTCTAAACATAAATTGAGTTTTTTCTACTCCCATTTTAAAAGTCACTGGCAGAAAGAAATTGTTTATTTTCTTCCTAAAAATATGGCATTTTGTTCAAGCTGATGCCCCTGACACACGGGCACCCTGAAGTCCTTCAGACAAGGGGACATCTTTCGGAAAGGCGTTCGGGTGCAGTGACACACGACAAAGGAGTAACTCCTTTCCGGCAAAGATCCTTTTCGCATAAGCAGATCCCGCATCTACTTTTCTGGCAGGAAGGGAGTACTCTCGCATACAGTGTGCATAATTTATCAATAGAAGAAAATGTGTCGCAACACTGCGGTGCCCTGTCAGATTTTTTTGCGCTGAGAAAATGTTTTCATTTTCAGCAGCACTGCGATTTGTTGAAAAGTGAAGGCCTATAGTCTGTCCATACTCTCAAACGCCTGCATCACGTCACTAGCGCGATCATGCTAGGGTTGGCAGCGGCAGTTGCTGTGTCGGCGACGTAGTATCTTGTGACCCTCTCTAGCGAAGGGCGTAGGCTGTCCGCAATGAAACGGAAGGTGGCTGGGCTCACTCGAAAACACTTCTTAAAGTGGCCGTCGCCTAATAACGGCAATGTGTCTTCGAACCAGCGTTCGTCGCGCACATAGGCCCACATTTCGCGGTTGATGGCTCGGGGGGACAGTGCGCAAGCAGTCAAAATTAAGCTGTTCATGACGAGTCTTTGTTTGAGGCTCATCACTCTTGCCTTCGCAGCGATTAGCTCATCTTCGATGGAGCTGAGGGCGACAAGAGTCAGGCCCACCTCAACTGTTGCTTTATCTCTGTCTCTGCGCTGAGACATCGCAGGACCACAATGAAACGCGGCACGCCGTCACTGACCCAGCTGGACGCAGCCATGTAAAAAGCACGACAAAAAGAAAAACAACAAGACACTGACTGTTCATAGTTGCCAGACGAACTTAAGTTGCTGCTAAAACGCAAAAAAGCGAAAAAAAAATTACAGGTATGCGCATTTTAAGCCACCAGACAATAAAAAAAGACTTTATGCTCCGGCGTCGCTGAATGTGATGTACATGCGCAGATACTTTTTAATATTTCCATTCTTGCTGCTTCCGCAAACAGCGGCATTTTTTCTGCAGCGTTCTTCTGAGGCACCGCCTAAAGCAGTAGTCCGGTGCCGTGTGTCATCAGCGCCACTCCTTTCTGCAAATGGTCCCATTAGGCGACAAAAGGGGTTTACTTCAAAATACTTTACTTTTGCCCGTGTGTCACGGGTATTAGTGACTTTCTCTGTTCCCTTTCCTTTTTCTTTCCTTCAGTGAACAGTGATCTTGTTGCAGTGTTGTAAGTTACATCTTGCCTATGCTCTCTTGGTGGCACGTTCCACTGAGGTCATTTTGTTAGGCCGCACAGTTGTACTCACATGAAATGTTGATGCTTGTATGTTACTGGTACGCCTGCTGCAAGAAGCGCTCCTCGGAAGGCATTTCAAGTATTGTCAAAAAGAAATGAAGTTAAAGGAATTTATTCGATACTATTGCTACACAAAATGAGAAAGCTTGAACATTACGCAGAAGGCAACAAACAACAATATGATTAAGGGTAAATCTCGAGAAATAATGCTAAAAGGGAATTCTGGAGATGAAAGAGAGTAGGCTGTCACTATTCGTAGTTGCGAAATGAGACATATGAAGAAAGAAAAAAGAGGGAGATATAGATAGATTGGAAATGAAGCTGGTAGAAACAGTGGTTAACTGCCCTGAACAGAGCGCGAAAGTAGGGGTAGAAAATAGCTAGGATAGGAAGAGATATGTATAAAACAAATAAAGCAAAAGAAAAACTACACATGCATACAGGTGCAGCGCATTCCAATCAATCAGATTATCATCAAAGACAAGTTGAACGCAGAAAGTGCCATAGCACTTGCGCAGCCTTCTTTTGTGACGTACAGTCCTATCTTATGTACACAAAATAGAGCCTACGTACAGTACCAACTCACAGACACTAGCTTAATTGGGGGCGGTCATGCGTTGCGTTAGTCCATTGATAGAAAGCTAATCATATAAATGTTCAAATTAGTCCAATCATGTATATTGGTGAGCGAATCCTATTAGATTAATACTTATTTCGATTATGCGAATGCTACCCCATGATACTCGGATTGATAGCTATTTGATTCTAACACCAAATATAACAGCATTCTATTCGATTATGTTGAGGAATTGAATAGAGAAAATGTGAAATATTGTTTCTTTAAAGTAGTTTCTGAATATTCAGTACCAACGGCAGAACCACCAGACAAAACCTTGAAAGAGCTAATGCTGAGTTTTTCTCTTTTAATTCATAAATTAGTCTGAATGAAGCCCAAAGGTTTACGAACCGATAGCAAATACTCATAGAGTGCCGGATGAAGGCGTCTTTCTGCCCGTGCACTTTTAAGATGAAGGCGTCTTACTGCCCGTGAACTTTTAACTGTGCTGGATTTGTAGGCATTATTCACTTCCAGTCTTCATCTTGTAGTAATGAAGGGGTGAAGGGGTGCTTATAGCTCTATGTCTAACAATAAGCGCAATTGTGGCGCTTCCGTAAACTGTTTGGCAGCTATAGCTTTGAAAACTGATAAATACGCGTTTTCGCTGCCAAGCCCCAAGCCCTAATGGCAGCTTGCTCTGTTTCATTGCACCTTTACCTCATCTGCGGTGTTTTGTTCAAATTTGTTTGGTTTTGGTGGTCCTATTCTATTTTAAATCAAGTCACAAATTCTCACAAGGATGAAATAGCGACTGCTTTGTTTTAAAATACAGTTACAGAGCATCACGAGGCTCTGTTCTCTGCGGTAAACAAACTTGTCATAGCTTTAATACTTGCTGTATTGTCAGTCGAATAAATGTAACCATAATGTCCTTCGGTGAAGTTGTAGAAGTTTTGTTTCAAACAAATTGTAGTAAATTTCTTGAGTCTCTGAAAAATGGTTTGGCTTACTATTCAAAAACCACTCGACCATAATATTCAAGTACTATTCGTATTCAATTCGTATGTTATTCGGTACCGAATTCAACATTCGCACAGCTTGAAGACTCATGTGTGCTACCCAAGTTTTATGCCTCTCTGTTATATATTCTTCCTATTTCTGTACTCACCAACGGATCAGATGCACACCACTGTCATTATGTTTTCCGTGCGGGCTCCATTACATAGCGGCAACCTTTTGGCTGATTTACGAGTTAGAGCACGCGATTCACCAAGTACGTGAATTGTTTATATAACCTAATTTGCATTGTGCACGTATATGTATTGCTCCATTTATTTCATCGTATTATTTCCACATGATTTATGCACGACCGTCACGGAAAAGAAGCATTACACGGAGCCCAACATTAATCACCTAACTTTCTCAAAAAGTGACTGAGCCAACAGTGTTGAGAGTACATGAAATGAAAACTTTTAGACACCACTTCGGTTAATTGTAGCGCCTATAAAAGCGAACGAAAAAATTTTCGACTGCGCACTGGCCTAAGTGTACTTATGTCCGCTCTCCTTAACTTTCCAGCTTGCCAAGTGAGCTGGCAAGTCCCATACTTAGAGGAAAATACTCCGCTTCCTGGATAGTTCATAACTGCACTCGTGTTTAGCTTGCACGCGTATTAACAACAAATCAAGCTATATTAGCCGAATTTACCGTTAACACAGGCAGAAATGCAAAAAAAAGAGTACTCAATAAACTCACTAGAAAGAGAACCGCAGTAGCTCAATTGGTGAAGCGTAGGTCACGCTAACTTGAAATTGCCTGCTTGGTTCGTAATTGAAATGAACTTTGCTTTCTTGGCAACATTCACTCTTTTTATGTCATAAGTAATGCGTTCTACAAATCATGTTCAACGTACTTCCCTTGACTTTATTTTATGTTGGTTTCTTTAGGATGTGTCCAACAAAGAAACAAGCGTTGCCATTTCTAGGGCATGTTGGTGAACTAAGCGGGGTTGATATGTGCGGTTTGACGTCCCAAAACCACCTTTTGATTATAAGAGACGCCGCAGTGGAGGGCTCCGGAAATTTAGACCACCTGGTGTTCTTTAACATGCACCCAAATCTGAGCACATGGGCCTACAACAATTCGGCCTCCATTAGAAATGCAGACACCACAGCCGGGATCCGATCCCACGACGTGCGGGTTAGCAGTCGAGTTCCTTAGCCACTAGACCACCGCGGCGGGGCTAAGCGCGTAAATACATTTATTTGATATAGTGGAAAATAACGTGTGAATGACGCCGTAATACGGATACTTCAACAACAATATTTTTAAGAACACATGCTATTTATACATAAATACGTCATGGGCTGTGAGGACTGGTTTTTGAAGGAAACGAACTCACAAACTACTCCCCTTGTACCACTCCTAACTAGCACTTGTGCCATATTTGAAATCCAGGCTATCTAGCTTTTTTTTTTGACATCAAACGTTCAGTAAACTTTGAAGCATGAAGGGAACGTTTGAAGTTCTGGGAGTGTACAGGATGCTATGTCCTTTCTAATGCGCTGTAGAAAGGCGAGAAACATATACGAGCGTATTTGCAACTCTAAGATTAGCGTTGTTATATTCACTAAAAAAAAGACAATAGTTGTACACGGATCACTTCGGCATAGCTCTCTAGCAGATAATGCAGTATACTGAAAGAGCCGATTTATATATCACAATAGTTACAATATGTTAGAAGTGGTCTTAACCCGGAACATTACGTTGTGCCGGCCGCACCGCTAGTCACCCTGCCCACATTAGGAATTGGAAGGAAGTTATTTGTTCTGGCGTACCTACAAAGCACTGGAACATTGACGTTTCAAACAGACTGGAATAAACGAGGTCATGCGCCTTGATAGCACATGAACAAAAGTGCCCTGAACGCATGTAGAATGGTAAAGGTAGCGAAATGAGCACAGTAAAATGAATAGCTCCTGATTATCATCCATCCATGACAGTGGATTTTTTAAGCAGCAAAAGCAGACGCGAGGTAGGTGGTTTAGATACTATTCTTTTGTAATATGCCGTTGGAGTGTCACTTTTCAATATGATCTTTTTTGTTTTAGCGAAGCCTTGAATGTCCCGTTCTGGGTACACTCCGATACTACACTCTGAAAAAGAGCGAGCAGAAAGGGTGCCTAAGGGTGCCTAAAACATGTGGGCATGGAATGGCAGCAGCGACGATGTTCGCTAAAAACCCTTTCTGCTTTTTTGTTCAGTTGGCTGCACTTCTCCACACGTGCCGCTATGCCTGCGCCGTGATTTCGGCGCACCCAAATGCTGCTGAAAAACGCCCGGTCCTGGAGATAACAACGATCCATTCTGCGCCATGTGACCTGCCTCCATACGTGTCTCCGAGAGGGGACGCTGCCCAAGCCGCCAGAGGGACATCGACCGCATCCAGCATGGCCTACTTAAGCCGCCTTCCGACTTCGCCACAATTCAGTGGGCATGAAATGGCAGCAGCGACGATGTTCGCTAAAAACCCTTTCTGCTTTTTTGTTCAGGTTGGTACTGTACCCTCGCTCTATTCGAAAAGATCCGATAATATCTGCCTGCTGCTATTCCCGTGCCCACATGTTTTAGTGTCTGAGTTTTATGCCATTGTGTATGTTGTTAAACTTGTTGTACTAGGAGGCGACGTAGAGCTTAACCCTGGTCCCCCAAAACTGGACCCTGCAGCTGAAACTAGCCAAGTCTTGTCTGCAATTAACCGTCTTACTAAGCCCCTAGACGAGCGGCATGACCAGCTCTTGAAATCTATCAATGAGGTAAAAGAAAACCAACGGATTCTTGACACCAAGGTATCCGACTTAAGAATGCGTCTTGCCGCTATTGAAGAAAAAGTAATTTCCTTTGACACACTACATGATGAAGCGAACTTGGACGCGATGATTACGTCAGCTGTACGCAATGAAAGCGCCACACTACAATCACAGCTAGATGATTTTGAAGACAGGGCACGACGAGAAAATGTGGTATTCTATGGAATATCTGATTGTGTGGAAGAGACGTGGGCTGAAGCAGAAGATAAAATTAGGGGAATTCTTTCTGACAAGCTCAAAATACAACTGTCCGATGAAGCGATTAATCGCGCGCACAGATTAGGAGCGTTTGTGGAAAATAAGTGCCGGCCAATCATCGTCCAATTTGCGTCTTTTAAAACGAAAGAGTCAATTTTTTACAAAAGTCCGAGCTACGCGGTACAAACATTTCAGTTGCTCAAGACTTTTGTAAGGAAACGCGCACCGTACGTAAAAAGTTGCTGGATTTCGCGAAGGCCACCAGTCAGCCATTTTCTCTGAAGTACAACAAAGTTGTAATCGACAAAAAGAGCTATGTGTATTGCAGCATTACCGATCGTGTTGTTGAAATTGCACTAAAGGATGGGCGCTTTCAAAACTGCCGAAGTAATCATAATAGTCTGGACC
Source organism: Rhipicephalus microplus (assembly GCF_043290135.1). Taxonomy (NCBI): domain Eukaryota; kingdom Metazoa; phylum Arthropoda; class Arachnida; order Ixodida; family Ixodidae; genus Rhipicephalus; species Rhipicephalus microplus. The sequence goes on from NW_027464588.1 coordinate 18,154,372, forward strand.
AAGCCGGATCGTGTTCCCCATACAAAAGTGAAGGTCAGTCTTCAACCTAGCTAGATGTGCGCACACAAGCTGATGCTATTGAGCGGGAAATTTCCTTTCTCCTTTTGTAATGTAAGGAGCGTAATGAACAAGCGTGACGAATTATTATCCCTTGTTCATGCGTGCCTGGCAGATGTAATCATACTGACGGAAACTTGGTTGTCAGCGAAAATTGATAGCAGGGAAGTTTTGCATGGTGCAAAAAACTACGTTCTTTATCGGTACGACCGAGGTAGCCGTTCTGGCGGAGGCGTCTTAATTGCGGTATCAAATGAATTTGTGTCTTTCAAAGTTAATGTCGCTTCTGAACTAGAATTAATTTGTGTGTGCATTCGCCTGCACCACAAAGACTACATTCTTTGTGCCTGCTATCGGCCTCCAAATTCTTCTCCACGCTTTTCGGAGATATTTCATGATGTTTTAAATAAGATACATATTAGATTTCCTGCTGCAGTGTTCTTTGTTCTGGGTGACTTCAATCTGCCCGATATTTCTTGGTGTTTACCCCAACCAAAGGCTAGCTCCAGCTCGTCTGAAAGCGCATCTTTTATCAGTGTGTGCTCAGATTTCAATCTAATACAACTTGTCAAGTACCCGACCCGTGTTACTACTACCAGCTCAACTATTTTAGACTTAGTCCTCACAACTCACCCAGATCATGTTACATCCCTTTCTGTGATACCTGGTCTCAGTGACCATTCGGCAATCCACTTTACTATTCCCAACAGGAATCCCAGACGACAAAAAACCTCCAAAACATTCAGAGACTATAAACGTGCAGACTATGCTGCAATAAATAGGGAGCTTGAAATATTCACCGAAGAACTGTTTCAAAATTTTGATCAGCGTTCTGTAGACGAAAACTGGCATCAGTTCAAATCCAAGGTGTCTGAGTTAGTAGACCAATATGTACCACTGCGTAGAATAACGAATACTGTTCAATCCCCGTGGTTCACACCGACCCTAAAGCGACTACGCAATAAAAAGCAGCGCCTTTTTCGGAAAGCCAAATGCTCGAGGTAAACTGACCGATGGGCTGCGTACAATGAATCAGCCGATGAATATGCGCACGCGCTTGCCGTGGCTAAGCGTTCTTTCTTTGAAGTTACCCTCCCCTCTATGCTTAGAACTAATCCCCGTAGATTTTGGCTAACCATCAACGGAAAAAGTGAAAAGAAAATTGAACTGATGTCTGAAGATGACTGTATGATCCCAAGTGAAATGTGCTGCGAAGCCTTAAATACGGTATTTTCGTCGGTATTTGTGACCTGTACACCATACTGTTTGTCCCCTTTCCCTGCCTGCAATTATTTACCCATGGATCCATTATTCATAGACTGGGTGGGTGTTGCCAAATTGATAAGGAATCTGAAACCTTCCTCCCCCGGAGATGATGATATTAACCCCAAATTCTTAAAAAATAATGAAATGTTATCCGCTATAATTCTATCTAAGATTTTTTCACAGTCTCTGGAAACTTCTGCAATCCCACAGGATTGGAAGGTTGGAAAGGTGGTTCCTTTGCCCAAAACAGGTAACACTCACAATCCCATCAATTACAGACCCATATCGCTCATCAGTGCACCATGTAAAATTGTTGAGCACATTATCCACAGCCATTTAGTCCGCTTTCTCGAAAACAATTTCTTTTTTAGCAAATTCCAACATGGTTTCAGAAAAAATTACTCCTGTGAAACTCAGTTACTTAGCCTCACTAACGACGTATTTTGCGCCGCTGACCGTTCTTCAGTTATCGACTGCGTATTTATCGACTTCGGGAAGGCATTCGATATTGTTTGTCATAAACTACTGCTTTATAAATTAAACTCAATCAATCTAGATGTAAATATTCTCAAATGGTTGGAGTGTTTTCTAAGTAACCGCACACAATACGTTGTTGCTAATGGCTTTATTTCCACGCCCTGCTCTGTTACGTCTGGTGTGCCGCAAGGTTCTGTCTTAGGTCCCCTGTTATTCTTAATTTATATTAATGACTTGCCTAATGCACTATCATCAACTATTAGACCCTTCGCGGACGACTGCGTAATTTACAGAGAAATTTTGGATCCCGCCGACCAAAGTGCGCTGCAATCTGACCTTAATAAGATTTCTACCTGGTGCGATACATGGTTAATGAAACTGAACACAAATAGGTGCAAAGTAATGCGAGTAACACGTCAAAAACATAATACTACAGCGTGCACTTACATACTCAACCACGACCCCCTAACCAAAGTGTCATGTTACAAATATCTTGGCGTGTACATCTCGGATAACCTTTCTTGGCAAACACACATCGATCATATCACAAGCGACGCTAACCGCATGCTCGGTTTTTTACGACGAAATTTTGCTCTTGCTTCAGCAGATATAAAACTCGTTTTATACAAAACTTTAGTTCGGCCAAAGCTGGAGTATGCGTCGTCTATCTGAGACCCGCATATCAACTCGTTACTTCATGATATCGAAGCTATCCAGAATCGTTCCGCACGCTTCATATTATCAAACTATTTTCGTACGGCTAGCGTCTCGTCCTTGAAATCTTCCCTTAACCTACTTGATCTGTCTGTTCGCAGGAAAATATCACGACTTTGTTTTTTTCATAAAAGTTATCACGGCAATTCATCGCTCAAAGATTCGATGCTTTTTCCTCCCACTTATCATTCGACAAGAAACGACCATCAGTTCAAGGTTGGCGTACCCAGCAGCCGGACAAACTATTATTTCAACTCATTTATTCCTAAAACCAGCTCGGACTGGAACCTCCTCCCCACCTGCATTGCTTCAATAATTAATCCAGCCAATTTCAAGGTGGCTATTAGTGGCCATATTACCTGACTTCTTTTTTTCTTTCCGCGAATTCCGCGGTTTTGTGTAAATTCTGCTCGGTTGTTCCCGTGTACGGCAAATGTTTTTTCGCGCCTTTTGATTTTTCCTTTCTGTTATTGCTTGTTTATTTGTGTGTATTTCATATGTATAATCACATTCCTGCTGCATTGTATACCTGTAGAGTGTTTTTCTCCCCACTCCTCTCTGTAATGCCTTTGGCCCTGAGAGTAAATAAATAAATAAATAAATAAATAAATAAATAAATGTCCCACAACAATAATCTTCATCTATATTGCGTTCCATCCTTGCGCTATCACCCCGCGCCCGGTACATTCCGATCGCGATCGACATGTCCATTATCAGGGTTAGATGGCATTCTCGTTAGGAAAGTGGCCAGTGCCGAGTTTTCAAGAACGGAAGCGCACGCAAGCCTGATGGTGATTATTGTTGTGGGACGAAAAGACACCCTTTTTACTCGATATTTTTTTAGAGCTAGTGTAATGTACACATCTGTGAATATGGTACGACTCTCTTTCATGATAGAAGCCTTAGGTCTGGTCTGTGGTGAACGGTGGCTTATGGCCGATGAGGCAGATTAACTGGGTATTCCTTTGTACAGGACACTCACTAATTTTTAAAACAGAGAAAGGGAAAAAGATAACTTATATTGAAACAAAGAGAACATAACCGGCGTATAGAAATCGTTGACGCTACTCTGCGTGGAGAAGAAAAAAAGAGGGGGGGAGTAAAAAAGAGGCAAGAAGTAGGCAAAAAGTGAAATAAAAATTCCAGAAATTTTAAAATCAAATGAAAAAATTTATGCATCTCCTCGAAGGGTACAATGACGAGTGGGCGAAGCTCTGAGCATTGCATCTATGAGAAATCGTAGGTTGCCCGAGCGTTGTTTGTTGCATAATGAGGAATAAATTGAACTGCATATAAAAGCGTAAATTTATCTCGCCAAAAAGTCACCTTATGAGCTTCGAGGAAGATTTAGAATATCGATGAACTGGAGCATATGCCTAAAAAAAACATCCAAGAAGCCGGAATCTTATCGATGGCAAGATATATCTTTTAATATGGGTAGTGCACTGTGACACATAGTGTTCGACGCGTGTCTTTGTGTAAAGAGTATCCTTCAGATGCCTGCGCATGTAGGCGCGCTTTCGAAAAAATCAAGTCATCAGTACTGCTCTCGGCAGGTTATTTTCACCGGGAACAGCCATCTCTTACCTTGTAGTTAGCAATTGTCTACGTTGAAGTTTATTGTACAACCTTTTCTTATCTATCACACATGTTTCGTCTATAGCAATGGTTTTGTACCATGAGCACAATGAATGACAAATCTATGATCTAAAGAGGTTCGCCTGTAAAAAACAAAAAAAAACAAAGAACATAGTGAAGTTTTTTTAGGCTTTGTTTTGGCTCTTAGGCGTAGCCATGCCCTGATAGAGTCTCTCAATGTGTGCATTCGAGGTGCAACTAAAGGTTACCCAGCTGACCAGGACTATCAAAATAATGTATATTAGTTTCATCACAGCTTATGTTTTGGAAAGCAGGCTACAACGCGAAAGACACAAAAAATATCAATGTGTTTTGTATCATTAAAAGCACGAAAGGTTCATGCCACGCATGCTAATCGGTACACAATCGACACTAAAAAAATTTGTAGAAAACAGTATTCAGTCGCAACTTCATTTGGGACAGAAGTCTCGCGGTGTCCAGCTTATACCACCTGCAGTAGGGGATGTTCCTTTCCCTCAAAACAGAAACTAGTCCTCCCAAAACAGAAGTTTTTCTGATCTGCCGACAGGCGGCGGCATAAATACTTTATTGTTTTACCTTGGCCATGGCTCACTTCTTCTAACAAAGGCGAATTTCAGTCTTACGTTCTTTCATTAAAGATGGACGCAGATATACAAAAATATTAAATGTATACTTTCTGCTCGACATAGGATTGATTGATATGTGGGGTTTAACGTCCCAAAACCACCATGTGAGATGCCGTAGGGGAGGGGTCCGGAAATTTTCACCACCTCGGGTTCTTGAACGTGCACCCAAATCTGAGCACAAGGGCCTACAGCATTTTGGCCTGCATCGAAATTGCAGCCTCCGGGTCCATGATTCGATCCCGCTACCTGCGGGTCAGCAGCCGAGTGCCTCAGCCACTGCACCACCGCAGCGGTGCTCTGCTCAACAAAAGCTATAACGAAAATGTAGGAGCAAAAAGATATTTTTGTGATCTTTAGGGGATTCGTGATATTTTATTTGAGACTGATCATAGCTTCTGGATTACAATTACAATGGTGAAATTATAAAATGTGCTCTCTATTGTGCTCATCGTCAACCTAACAAAATTACAAATAACTGATTTCTAGAGGCATCACGTTTGCGCATTCGTTTAGTTTAAACGCCACAATTCTGCTCTTTGTCACGTACTTTAAAGCCATATTTCACTACGAGGCTATTTTCTATCGAAGGAATTCTAGAGAGGCACTAGTATGTAATGCATCAACCTCAACGCACGTGATTTTCGGTTGTTGTCGAGAGGAGGCTTAGCAGAATTGATTTTTTCTCACTGGAGTCAAGGCCTGCCTGCTGGCTCCCATCGGCTCCCATAAAATCAATCTTTCGTTTTTGCTAATCTTCCTTACGTTGCTTATAGAGGAAGGAAGCCTATAAGAGCGAATCCTGCGAGGTTGAGTGTCACGTGCGAGGATTCAGAGGGTCAGCGTAATCCCTGTCGAAGTGGGGCCACGTAGAATGCATTACTCCTATTTTTCTCCAGCCTTTTATAAGCACTTCGCAACGCGTGTTTTCTTTGAAGTTAACCCTTTTTAGTGTGACACAAATTTCACGCAGTATGTTGCGAGCAAAAAATTATAAGCTGACACGCCTGAGCAGGGTGATGTGCTAGAATATAGCGTTCACTTGTTGCCTTTAAATTTAGATTTTGCTTGGTAAGTGCGGCATGCTTGTCACCTTGAATATATTATAGATTTGTGTTGTGCTCTAAAGCTCATCTTCTTGTGGCGTCGCAGCGTGTTTCGTATAGTTCAGAGCTAGTGGGTGCATGCATCTTAGCTATTGATGTATTATTCACAACGTCAATGTGATATATTTGATTAATTAACTGGCGATAGTCTGGGGGCTACTTTATAAAATTGTTTGCATGTTTCACAAAGTCAATATGGACGGAAATAGATTATTGTGTTTCATGTTGCTTTTCGAATGCTGATTAGTTCGACCATGTGTTACTATCATTCAAGCGAGGAACAACACAAGGAGTGAATGTGTGAAGCACATTGCCAAAGGGAACACTTCGTGTTCATTTAGTTAAACATATATGAGCCTAGTGAAAAATAATAAATTATGCATCTTTGCTTGAAGACTCAACCTTATGTTACGTGATTTCGATAGAGTAAATATAATTTTTTGTCAAATACCCTTACTGTAGTGGCAGAAATAATTCACTCTATAATAGTCCATACGTTTGGTGACAAAATATTTTGCAGAATAAATGTTCGAAATAATTTTTTATCTGTATGATTGATCGATTTGCGGGGTTTAACGTCTTAAAATTATGATATGATTATGAGAGACGCCGTTGCGAAGGGCTCCGGAAATATCGACCACCTAGGGTTCTTTACGTCCACTCAAATCTGAGCACACGGGCTTACAACATACCGCCTCCATCAGTAATGCAGCCGCTGCAGCCGGGATTCGATCCCGCGACCTACGGGTCAGCAGCCGAGTACCTTAGCCATTAAACCTGCGCGGTGGGGCTTTATTTGTATGCGTGGAGGATGCTGTGATTGTAGAATTGAAAGTAATTACCGTCACTCAGAATATGGTGTTTTGAGAGACGCTTTGAAATTTAAAAGTAAAAAAAAACGCTGTGAGAGCCACAGCTGCTCAACCTGGTATGCTGCCGAAAAGTTCTATTTCCTACTCCACACATCACTACAATCTTCGTGACGCACTTGCGTACTTTGTTCAGGATGCCTGGTGGTCGTTAAGTGCCTTCTTTTATTTAGTTATAAATTATATCGTCTTACATTTGTGTTTACAAATGACACCAGTCATTTTCGTTAGAGTACAAAATATTTATGTCTAACTTAGTTTTATGAGATCTAGAAAAATACACTGCCGAACAGCCGAAGAACAAAAGCAACGTAATATAATGGCGTGTGGTTGCATCTCGCAAATGAATAAACGAGGTTCGGGGCAAATAAGCTGACTACGTATTTAATGCAGAACAATGAATATAGTGTGATGACAAGTGTGTTTCACACTCAACCCTGAAAACAAAAAGTTCAGTCAGAGCGGGTCCGTAAATGAAAAGCGACAATACGTTATCCCCACAAAGCCGATGGTGTTGGAGAGGTCATAGGAAATGACATATGAATATAAGGAAGCAAAAAGCAGCAAAAGAAATGAAGATGCAACAGATCGAACCTATAGCTTTTTCCGTGCAGCTTGAAAGGCTGCCTGGAACTGCACGCAAATGCGAGGGAGCATCCCAGACTAATAACTATATCAGAAAACGCAGAGTAATCTGTTCTTTTATTTTTTTACATATATGGTCCCACTGTGAGATTGCTGACCCCGCTGCCATTAGGAATGGAACCCAGAAAGCCATCCTTCTCATGACCAACACCCCATCTCCTTGTTTTGCCGCTGTATAATGCAAGGCGAAGAGTACAGCACAGCTGAATAAGACTGTAAAAGGCGGTGGACGTTACTCCAGAGAGCTAGGCTGCTGAGATCACAAGAGTATTCGGTGATCGTTATTCAAAGAAGGTAAGGGTGTACATTATTCTTGAGCAAGCCGGAGTTTCATAATGGCTATAGCATTCGTCAAGCGTCATATTCTGCAAATTCTTTCTTCTTTCACAATCTTCCGCAACTAGGTACTTCGTAGTCACATACCATATAATTTGGTTACGCTACGGAAGGAACAAGCCATAACACTTGATAGCTAATGTAAGTCTGGTTTCCGTCGATTGCTATAATTTATTTTTTTTTCGGATATATATTTATCGCGCATGAGCCTTTCGGCTCTCAAAATGCGTGACTGCATTAGAATAAAAAAATTGACCACATATAACCATACAGTTCATTTCAAGACGCAAAAGTATAAATTTATTTATATATTTATTAAATAATTTATTTATTTACCTAAATATTTATTTAAGTATTCATTTACATATTTACGTCCTCTTAAGGCGTGAAGGCACCGGCATTGCAAACATGATTGGTATAACAATATATAATGTAACAACTTTGAAGATAGCAAGTTGTTCGATTGCTAAAACGAACAGAGGAAGGCCGCTCTAGTCCCTACTTGTTTGTGGCAACAAAAAAAACGAAAAAAATGAAGGTAACCAGTGTTATGGTGGCATGTGGGAATTAGAAGTTTAATATCATGATCGAACCGTCGAGATAAGTAACCTTGGGGATAAGGAAACGATTATATTTGTGTGTTGAATTTGTGTGAAAAATTTGTTAAATATAGGCTCCGCCGGGAGTAATTGTGGCGTGATTAAGCGACGGTACACTCAAAATAGCTTTCCTAGAAGAAACTCTCATGAAGCGGGAGAAGTGAGAGATTACAAAGCCAACTGCGTGCTTCTCAAAGGTTTCAAGGGCTGCAGTTTGTTCAGAGCTAGGTGGATCCGAAATAGAATAAGCGTATTTAAATTTGGATCTAACGATCAATTTGAGTTTTAAATTCATAAAATTTTATGAAAGGTAACGGTTTCAAAATCCAATCGCGCAATTAGTGTCAACTAATTAGAAGTCAAACATGCATATTCTAAGAAAGCTTGTAAGATATATACCCACAAAAGTAATAGTAACCAGTAACAAGGTTAAACGTGGACCTGTTAAGGATATAGGGAAACTCTTCGATACCTCTGTTTGGATGAATTCATGTCATAAACCCACAATTAGTATTGTTTACTTTCACGAGTCACTTTTCGCATCACTCAGAAACAGTGTCAATGTCAGAATTGTAAAAGTATAAACCTCATGTGGGCTATATAGGGCAGGACAATACACGCAATCACCAGTGAAAAACCTAATGATAGATTTAATTCCAGGAATTAAATCTATATATGAATAAGTAAAAGTAATGTGGCCAATACAGAGCACACAGGTAAAGTCTAATTTAACAGTAGTTGTTTGAAAGTTATTATTGCTGTGTTAACGTTCTGTACACTGTTGGTTAAACAATAGTGAATGCAGTCTTGAAAATAAGGATCTATACTGAGCTTGTTTCCTTTCAAAAGTAAGAGGGTACGCAAAACAATGCCGAAGGCTTTAGCGCAATCTGAAAAAAAACATGGTAGAAAGGGAAGATGAAAGTTTGATTTGATTGATATGTGGGGTTTAACGTCCTAAAACCACGATATGAATATGAGAGACGCCTTAGTGGAGGGCTCCGGAAATTTCGACCACCTGGGGTTCTTTAACGTGCACCCAAATGTGAACACACGAGCATAAAGCATTTACGCGTCCATCGGAAATGCAGCCGCAGAAGCCGGTATTTGAACCCACGACCTGCGGGTCAGCAGCCGAGTATAGCCACTAGGCCACCACGGCGGGAAGATGAAAGTTTGCGATGAAAAGCACGTAAATAGGTTGTGTCGAGCCGACCTTTCCACAAGCAAACTTGTCTTCGTGAAGACTAGAACAGAACTGATTTCTTTAGCCCTAGCGTCTCTACTGCTCATACCATGAGAAATATCCGTGATGGAAATACGTCAGCACAGCCTTTGTAGACCCTGGCATAAGACACTTTCATGTTAAAAAAAAAACGCCAATTCTGCGCAGATTGCCCGTACAGTCAGATCAAAAACTTGAACAACGGCCTTTAGCGTATGTTAAACACTCTTTGGTTAATTGATACAAGCTCTGCAAGGATCCCACTACGCCATGAATCATCGTAATAATATAGTGGTAGAAAACCACTCAATATGCCATCCTTCGTCTTGTTTTGGAGAAGCATGGTACCCGCTTCACACTTGCAGGGAAATTTGTGCAATTGTGTTATGCTGCTGGCTGACGCAGATGAAAAATTATGCCTGAAGCTTTTGAATAGGTTGGAGCATTCGGTGACACTCATCACGCCATTTGCATTGTTTGACAACAGGTCGTTACTATTCTGCTGTGAAACGCTTTATTACTCATAATAACACCATTCCTTCTCGACGTCAAGTCTGCCTAACGCCAGATTACGACTAAACTTCAAGCATCGCCGTAGCTGTATGGTAGAATAATAAGCTGGCACGCACGAAACTCGGATTCGAACCCCTTTAGGTAAACGTAAATTAGCATTTAGTTTTCTTTCTCCTATTTCGCGCGATAGTGGTTAAGGACACCGGCAGCGGCGACGAACAACTATACGGCGCTAGTGACACTTGTGATCTCATAGCGGCACTCGCTGTAAAACTTAGGATTTCAGCCGGAATAGAACACAAGAATTCTGCGTGGTAATCAGCTCTTCTATTATAGAGTCATGCAAGATCATAAAACTGCTTTCATGAAAGGCAACATGCAGGTGAAGGCCAGTGCAACATTCGAATGTGGTTGTAGTTGACGCTATTTAATGTTTTAAATAAGCAATAAACACCACACGGGTAAGCCTACGACGTAGTCGTGATGGTGATTCAACGTCAATCATAATTCCAATGCTAGCTTCACTTTTATAGCTGCTTATAGTAACGATAAAAATCGCAAGCTTTGCTAACTACTTCGGCTAGCACGCAGTCATGCGACGAACGCCGTAGAGTACGCCTGAAAGTAGTGACTGTGTTTGCTGACTCTATGCAACTTTACTGCTATACAAACCACAAGAGTGCGCTCATGAAAAGAATTTAACAGCCACTGAGTGCTATTTTCATTGATCGCGCAGTCTCAGCTCGCCCTTGCAAATTCATTTACAGCTCTTTGATTTTGGTACGAGCAACGAAATCAGAGTGCGTTGGTGGTTCAAGCAATTCGCTTCAATTGCATTGAAGCCGCCTTGGCAAGAAATTGAGCATTAAGCTATTTCGCTTTCTAAAATAGCTTCGCGAAATAGCTAAATATTTTGCATGTGTTTATGTTAGCATTATGTAAAAAAAGAATATGGCAAAGCATTTATTTTCCCAATCGGTGTCCTCATCCTTTGTGTAAACAAAAACTTGCAATACACAAAAGAGGGTGCTCTACTCAATCAATTCCATCGTCAAACTGATATTGGTTATTCTGACATTCTGAATTATGTTATTACCACAAAAGTAATCCCACACATGTACAAAGTTTCTCGAAACAACACTTACGTGTTAATCATTGATGCTTGTTAAAGATATACAACATTTTCTAGCATTTCTCTCTCTACACCATGCCAAATGCTAATGTGTTGATAAACATAATTTTTGTATACCATTTCACGATGAGACACACTAGAAGACACGTGTTGCCAGGTTACCCGAAGATTAGTGGTCGTGGTCCTAACTGCCGCTTTGCGCACCGCTCTTAAATGCCATCAGCGTAGATTTGGAAAAGCAGCGCCAAGCCAGGTGAGGATAACGGCCCGACCAGTAAAGAACGCCGTTTTGGCTGCACTGAACTGTCGTAGGTAATGTTTCTCTAGCTGGTGCAGAACAACGCCAAATCACCAAAGTTTCTGTTCGTGCCAGTCAAAATCACATTGTCGCTGCCTAAAGTCTTAGCAGTGTGCAACAACTTGTGAAAATGACCTCATCAAGCCACATGTTCACGCCAACGCGCAGTCCAACTTCAATTCAACGGGTCAGGCCCTCCTGTTTTACTATTGTGAACTATATCACGTTCGAGTGAAGTTTAGTTTTTTCACTGAGATTGTAAAGCTACGTAGGACATTTCATTTCTTTTACTGATTTTACCACACAAAAACCCCAGACAGTAAACGAAAGTTGATTTAAAACAAAATTGATTCACAGGCATTTTAAACAAAAGATAAATATGAATTCAAGAATAATTGTTATTGGCTAAATCACTTGGAAGTGGTATTTAAGTTAACTTGGGACAAGAAGTTTCTGTAGGCAGCCACCCAGTGCGTGCGTCGAACGAGCCTACCATTTACACAGAACCGTCTGGAACATTCTCATATGGTGCTAGAAAGCTTTTTTGTAAATTTATTATTTTAAATATTCGATATGAAATTTCTGTCCTTTACCTATAGCATAGGAGACAAATTTGTCGCCTGCTTAGGGGGGATCCACCGAATATTTTGGCGATTCAGAATAAGCACCAGCTTACGTAATACTTGTGATTACTGGGCTGAGTAATGTGAAAGAAATTACTTATAGTTAGTTTATTTGGCTACGCATCTAAGTTGTAGCATGATTTCACGTGGAAATAACTACACACTGCTACACTGTTTTAACCGTGCATAGAGTATACCCAAAGTACACATGATTTACACTCTGCTAATGATTGTCACACCATGTATGCTAAATAAGCAAGACACCTATGATAAATTTTTGGCATACGCAATGCACAAGTTTTGTTATACACTGGAGAAACGTCCTTCGCGGGACGACTTTCAAGGCAAATTCGTTATCTGTTTTAACAAACGCAACTATGTGCAGTATCGTACTCGTCAATATACGAGTAAAAAATAGAACAAATTCCACTTAAAAGTGCTTAAGACCACTTTTAAAATGCCATTGGGAGGATTTGCTGTTTTGGTGGTGGACAATCTTCAGGTTGCGCATAACGAATGCTAACTGAAGCTAACGGCGTTTACCTTTAATGTTTCTTTTGTCCTCGAGAATTCGCAAGTTTTGACAGCGTATTTGTTTTCTCAGTAAGTAAAATATATTATGGTTCTGCTAATGCAACTCACATTGAGGAATAGCTTTAGTTGAAAAAAATATAAAGAAGCACCACGGCTTACAACCGTGAAAATGCTCGATACGGTTTGTATCGGATACGGTTTGTATCCGTGATTTGCATACGTGATCAATCAGGATTTTTTTCATGTTTCCTTTTGCTACCATGCAGCTACGACACAGGCACTTTAAAACTGACGGGATTGTTGCATAACCGCATATAACTGATGATTCATTATACTATGATAGTACGTAGGACTACGTTGCTGTATGAGTATTTGTGAACTTGCAGTATACACGCAAAAAGTGGCATTGCTAGAGGGAAAATATCGGATTAATAAAATGGGCTCCAAGTACATTCATTTGATTAGATGCGAAAGCATCTTAAGCTAAGGACAGTGTCCGTTCTGCGGTGGCTGCACCCGTACTGCGCATGCTCCAAGCCCCCCCTCTCCTCGCACGTGAGGAGTGGAGAGAAGGTGGTATGAATGCTGCCTCCACTTTGTTTCTCATTTCCCATTTATCTCTATATGCCACAGCTGTGCGCTCGTATATAAGTCGGTACTACCTTGCTCCTGTTACTGTCTTTTACAACAGTGCAATGGAAGCTTGAAAACCAGAACGTAAACGGCAGCGCCGGCAAGTGAATCTCCAAGCGTCGCGGCTGCAAAAGCGCGCGTTTGCTGCGCTTCAGTCGTTCTCTCTCTCTCTCTTTCTGCAACATAGTGCGAAACACCATGAACAACGTCAACGTATCTGCTTGTTAAGCGGCAGCGCCACCACTAGGTAGCAGGGGAGCCAAACGTAAATGTCAGCGTTTACGAGTGGTAATTGAAATGCCTCGACAAGCACCGTCATATAAGTAACATAAAAGAAACGCAAACTCGATGTGCACCCTCAGCGATGCTTTCCCATCCCACCTTGGTTGCCTGTGGAAGGAGTTATTGTGTAACTTTTTTTAGGATATCATAGATACAAACTAGTTTCTCCCAATAACCATTTCTGAACTTGTTTTTTTTTAACTGTTGAATTATTTTGGCGTGCTGTCTCATTTCTGTGTAACTCTAATATTAATGGTCCTGCACTTCACTGTATGGCTCGGAAGTTTTGATGTGACCTTGCTGTTATGATGAGTGCACCGACAGCGAGAGGCCTACTTATAGCCATGTGTTGCCGTTGCTGTGGGAGAAAAAATTCGATGGCAAAGACAATATGTACGGTCTGGATATAAAGTAACTGCAGCATACTGCTACAGATATGAAACGCAAGAACCGTTGTTCGGCGAACATGAATTTTTCAACGCAACGTCGAAAACAGCTGCCCTGGTGGTAAATAAAAGGCAGTGTGAAAACTTGGGAGCGCAGGCTCAGAAAGATAAAACCTAAAAATTCAGTGTATCACTCGGAGCCGTTTGGTCTGCGTACTCATCCCCTTAATGAAAACTGTAACGACCAGCAACGTCTAATGATTTGAAATAATAATAATGTTGCGTGCATTTACGGAACTTCCGAATTGAATTAGATGCGCCAGAAAGCTAAGGCAGATTTGCATTTTTTTCTGGGAAGTGATAACTTTTAAGTTTGGGCAATTAAAAGATAAAAGACAACGAAGAGAGCGAAAGCGATTAAGCCACACACATCTGTGTTCTTATGTTACACTTTTGCGTGAAAAAAATTTCTGCATTTCACTGTTTATCTGGGTGCAATAAGTGTACATTCTCTCTCTTCAACATCATAAAGACCTTAAAACAGTCGCAGTCATTTTCGTAATCCAGATGTTTTAGTCATAGAGTTTCCCAAAATTAACTAGAGGGCACTGTGGTGCTTCGATCGTTCAGAGACCATGGGAATGATGGGTAGTACACACACTTGCCTAGTCTTCGTACTTGCGGGTGGCGAATCGTACTTGCGGCTTCGTTTATTGCTGGTTACGGTTTTCTTTATTGAAGGAAAGAACTAACCCTTTTGATCTCGGTGACTCGATTCAAAATGATAAGCCTGAAAGAAGGAGGTTGTGAAGAGCAAATGCGGAAAATTTGTAAATTTATTTTTTTTGTTAAAAAACAGCTCTAAGCTACACGAACACACATGGAGCCAGAAGCAGGCCAGAAGTACGAAAATTAGACAAATGTGTGTACTACCAATGATTCCCATGCTCGCTGAAGCGCTGTGCGTTGCAGCTTCTATAGACACTAGCGCCAGAGTTCCCTCTAGTGTATAGTAGGAAACTCTACGGTATTAGTATCAGTTAGGCCTTATTTCCAGTGGAGGATGCCAGTTATCTGTACCTGAGGAGATAACTATCGTATCTTAATTTTCGAAGAGATTTAGTACGAATTGTACTATTTAATATGTAAAATGAAACACCTTACTTTGAAACAAGCTGTTTCAGTATTGCCTTTCATTGGGTTATTCGAGAAACAGATCTATTGTGACAAGGAGAGAACGTTTATAGCTTCGCGTATTCTATTAAATCACAGCCGAAGCCTAGGCTCAGTATTAGTATCATTGAACTCAAGCATTATTCGATGGTATGGAGGATAGTCATATCCTCTTGTTATGCTTGTAAATGTTTGCTTCGAACTATGTTTTTTTGTTATTTTTTGTGAATATTTATTGTATTACCCAACTGCCACTCTCTCGAAAGAGAGTAGCAGTATGGTAAATAAACAAATAAAAATTTCTAAGAGCGAAACAAACTTGGTGGATTCTGCCGATGGCCGTCTATTCAAGTTCAAACATTCAATGTTTGTTAGCGGTCATATTGATGTGAATCGCTTCCGGCTCTTTGCATCGCACTGCATAAACTATAGCTGTAAGTTTAGTTTACAGTCTCACTTCAAGTCGACGGGAATTTATGAACTCGGTAAAGTTATCGTGGATCAGGATGTGCCGGAAGTCCGTCATTGAAGGGGCTTTATACTGCACGTATGAGGGTGGTGCGCGGACATTACTGTATAGAACTTAAGTCTGAGTGATGGTGGATTTTCTCCAGGTTCTTTTTCACAGAACGGGGCGTCTTTCTCGCCAAGTATAGTAAGAACGTCAGTTGCTACATGTACACTTAGCAAACGATTACTGATTCAGAGAGCCATTCATCTCACTCAAAACACGAGACGATTGATGGCGCATATCTGTCAAAGTGGGACTCGCTACCCATCTTTGCCGTTCCTTTTGGTATTCTGAACAGGAATCAGAATATTTGTTGCCGTATTATGGGCGTAACAACGGTGTTTTTGCTTTATGTGTGTGATTTACGTGACGAAACGCGAGGGGTCAAAGTGCTACTCATTCGTACTTGTGCATTTTCCCGCACATGCTCAATGCTCGAATTATTTCGAGCCGCAGCGGCGCTCCCCTAAAGTAAAAGAGGCAGACGCATGAATGTTTACGTTATTAAATGCGAAGCATTTCTTTGCCTACTGCAAGAACCTTTTGTCATCTGTCTGTCTGTCTGTCTGTCTGTATGTCTGTCTGTCTGTCTGTCTGTTTGTCTGTCTGTCTGTCTGTCTGTCTGTCTGTTTGTCTGTCTGTCTGTCTGTCTGTCTGTCTGTCTGTCTGTCTGTCGGTCGGTAGGTCGGTCGGTCGGTCGGTCGGTCGGTCGGTCGGTCGGGCGGTCCGTCCGTCCGTCCGTCCGTCTGTCTGTCTGTGGCTCCCATGGTGAACATAAGAAACCACCTCTGGTTCAACCCACTCCCTTTCTACCGTGTGAGCCATGACCTCAAGAAGGTTGCTACCCGTTACGGCTTCCCAGCCGTTTTTTTTTCAGCTCCCAAAAAGCTGGCTCAATTGTGGCCGCACATGCGATGAGCCAACGGGCCATCAGAAGCAGCACACTGAACTTTTTAGGTGCTAGGCACAAGGAGTCATATATGAGACACACCTAAACTGCGCCAAGTTCTACATCAGTCAAACGGGACGTTGCACTAATGACAGATTGAGGGAGCATGCTTGTACTTTGGACACAAGTGATCATGCGCATCTTGCTATGCACTGTGAAACGTGCGAATTGGTGGCTTCCTCTGAGCATATGGTTATTCTTGGTAGGAGTAGCAACCAAACAGCTAGAAATCTCTTGGAAGCTTTTTATATAAAAAGAAAGGGCCCCATTGTATCAGTGATGGATCTATAATGTTGTATTTCTCAGAAGTTCAGGTTTTCAATAGCTTATTGCCTTGACCATGGCACTGTACGAAGTTTGTTGGCTGTGCATGCAAGCGTAGAATTGTCTTCTTTTTTCCCTCTGAGTTTCTTAGACTCTCATCAAGCAGTTGCTAGTTGGCGATGTTCTTTCTTCTTTCCTGGTCTCCCCATTTCACGAAATGTTTTTTGTGCCTTAGTCATTCGCACCAAGTCTCAGCAAGAATTAAAAGCAGCGTTCTGTGTCACAAACAAGTATTCTATCACAGAGCCAGGCAGACCTCACAACTGCTTTCCGAATAGACCGTGATTATTGTGAAGCGTCAGTGAGGGATCCAGTGGTGGCGGTTTGATTTTATAAACTATACATATTTGCTCCAACGATAGAGCCTTGATGTTGGGTCAAGACCAACTGTAGTTAAGCGCAATGCACTGAAACTGATTAAGGGTTGAAATCAACAATTGAACGGCGTAAAGAGACGTTGGCAATTTTACTTCGAGAGTCTTGAGAAAATAAGGGCATATTCAAAACGGTAATAATGACGAGTGGGGGAAGCTATAGAATATGAGGCTCATAATGCTTACGGTGAAGTCACCGACAAGTATAAAGGACGGACAAATGAAAGAACGGGCTCATGGAGGGATGGTCAGGTGGTTGTATGTGTGGGTGCGCGGACAGTTGAACCCACGAATTAGCAGACGAAGAGACATACGCATGAACAGATGGATGTACGGATAGATGGATGAACACGGATGGATGAACACTTAGGGTGTTCACGTATTGAGCTGTCATATAGTTGCTTACACGCAAAATAAGTTGTTCAAAAATACTTTTTTTTTCTTTTAGGGGCGAAACTTCTTATGGCGTGGCTTGAACGTAACCTGTGGCACATACACGCATGCCAGTGGTACACATACGCTTCGGGCACATACACGCATGTTCATTTGTTACGAAAAATTCACAGCATATCCACGGAGTGAATGATGATGAGTGGGGCGAAGCGCCTGTCAGCCCGTCCGTGCTTCCGTCCATCCGCGCAACCATTCGTGCGTCCATCCATACGTCCGCCCGTCTGTTCATGCGTCCGTCCGTGAGTCCGTCTATCCGTCTGTCCGTTCGTTCGTGCGCCTATTCACCCGTATGTCCACGCGTCTATATATCTGTCCGTCCGTCTTCTAGTTTGTCTGTCCCTCTGTCCTTGCGTCTATCTAGTAAACACTCCAAGTACCGCCATATCGCATCCCCTGTGGCACATCCCCACTCCGCGCGTCCGTCCTTCCATTTGTCCATCTGCTAGTCGGTCTGTCCGGACATCCGTCTATGCGTCCACCTAGTGAACACTCGAAGTACCGACATCTTCCATCTCGCATCCTCTGTGGCACATACCCACTCTAGAGCGGGTTTGTGTCACCGGTGGCTACGTACGACATCGTAGCATGTACAAACCCACGCCTTAAGGAGCTTCTCCCCTAAAACCTAGCACGGCGTCGTTATCACGCTGTCGGTGTTAACAAAGCGCTGACAGCAGAAAGTGATACGCACTCTCGTTTATTCCTTGGATTGTCTGCTGGATGGCGGTACTTGTAAATGATGATTATATAGATAAAAAGAAGGGAGATGGCAGTACTTGAAGTGTTCATTAGATGGAAGAATGGACGCACGGACGGACAGACGAACAGACAGACACATGGACGGACGCACGAAGGGACGCACGAACGGGCGCTCGTATACGGATGGACTGACGCATGCACGGATGAACGCGCGTATGGACACAAGAATGGGTGCGCGTACGAACGGACGTAAGCACGGACGGAGTGACAGACGCTTCGCCCAACTCATCATCATTCGTTCCGCGGATATCCTGTGATTTTGTTTTTGTTGTGCAAGTCTTCGCTTTCAGTTTGTGTTTCGTAGGGCGTGATGGGAGCCAACTAGGTCGGCACTTACGAGGTACACCCCTAAATGCTGGCACCGGTAGCGTTGACCCAAAGAACGCATGGAATACAAGACATGGTCCCAGCAGGAATCCAGCTACATCATTTTGCGTGGCATTCAAGTTTTCTACCAGAAAGCCATGGCGGGTCTCGGAACTGAGTTTAAGGTAGACAGTGATGTTCCTGAAACGTAAATTGTGGTTGCTGTGCTGGCCATCCAATCTTATAAACAATACACACGTACTCCTATCATGCAGCTGTCACGTCCAGTTAACAGCTGAAGTCAAGTGCCATCTACTGAAGCTCACTTATCTAGCAGTGTCCAACTCCGCTGTCCTCGCTGGCACAAGTGCTACATGTCTGCTTATTGCTTGTCATCGTTGGCGACTTGAATGTACACGATTCAAACACAACTAGAGCTGGTTCGCACAATACACGAAATACATTTTCTGTGTACAGAGAGCCTGTCAAGATCTCAGGCCCATGACTAGGAACAGATGTGTCATCGACCACTTCCTTATAACGGATATGAACAATTTCAGTCAACTAGACTGTACGCCATACATCTGTGTACATAGGCTCCTCCTCTCCGCCTTAACGGGGAATGAAAGGAATAGTTATACTTTTGCTTATAGTGCTGACATTTCACAGTGAGTTGCCCAAGTTAAAGAGGTGATACCAACCAACTGGACGTGCCTATGAATCACCCGTTGACACATGGAAGCTACAGATACCTTACAGATGTACTCGTATTCGCAATGTGTGCACACGTAACCACCATCCTGTGATAATGAAACATTTCAGCCTACCCCAGCTGATGCTGGTAGTGCGTGACTGCGTGTAGTGTTTGTAGCTAACGTCCTTCCACCTGCATGCTTCACCTTATTATTAAGGTAAGTGGGATGTTATCAAGGTACGTGGGATTATAAACGTACGTGGGATCAAGGTACGTGGCAAGTCGTACAAGTACATATGTATAAGGTACCCACCAAGTCAGAAATAATCGAAACTTTCAAGAAGAAACCAAGCATTCATAGACGATTACGACTGCCTATATAGTCTTACAAGGCAGCAGTGGAGTTGTGTTAATGGTCAGTAGATGGTCCCGGTCTGGGCAAGACGACTATGAAGTGTGAAGAGACTGGTTTCAGCCTGTTATTGTTGCAGCGATGGGCTGGTTTATTGGCCAATTCACCATGGTGGGTACGAGCCAAGACATATAGAAACAAGCAAGCAAGCAAGCAAGCAAGCACGGCAACCATTATCGACTATGCTTGCTTTCATTTAGTATACTATCGCTAGCAAAAATTATGGTTACGAAAAAATTATGCAAGTGCGCAGGAGGCAATGACTTTGTCTAGCTTGCCCGCCACCATTGTTTTCTCGGAAGTATGAACGAACTCCTTGAGCAGCAACTTTTATTTTATTGGCAATAGTCTTTACCTTAGCTACCTATATGTTTATTTAGGAGAATATCTGATAAATAGATATATGCTGCTGTGTTGATTAAAATTTTAAATCGGTAGTCAGCACTCTTGCCATTTGTTTCTTTCATCTTCGTGTACTTGCGCTGTTTTATGACGAAGCTCTGCGAACTCACCAATATAGCTACATTGTTTTCGTGACGGGACCGTCCCATAAAACGGAGGGAGGAGCATGCGTGACCATACACGTGAACACATACATTTATGCGCACAAACATTCACAAGGGCTCCCACCCCCGCTATCGAGAGCAACTGGAGAAACGCTTTACTTGTCCGTCGGCGGCACTAAATCCCTCAACTACACCTTGAATTGTGTTTAGAAAAAGTGGTTAACAATTTAGAGTACTGGGAACTCTACTATAAGAAAGCGGAAAGCCGTCCTGTGGAAGCCCATGTTTCTTTACAGTGCTGAAGCGAATACCAGGAGCAACGTAGGAAAAAACTTGCTGTTGAAATGTGCTCCGCGAGCCATCGCGTTTGTTCCGGCTCAATCGATCAATTTTCATTATATATTGATACCTAATACGTCTTTACCTTAATTAAACATATGGTCCACTGTCAAATGCATGCGTCAAGTATAACTTCTAACAGTAACTCGAACAGTCGATTACGTGCCAGTTCTAATTTTGAAAACACGTTTGATGAAAATTGGTAAAACCGAAAGCACGGGGTAAAAGTATTCAAGCGTATATACTTGTCGACCGGAAGTGCGCAGAAGAGAAACAAAAATTTGACTCCTTCCACGTGCCATTGATAAGGTTATGGTTTGTAATGATGCCGTCACATGTGATTCATTTCCCGAGAAGCTTTAAGAAAAAGAAGTGATGGTGATGATGACGACGTTTACATTGAAGCATGGCAACCCGCTGGGATTAGCCAGAAATGGGGCAAACTAACCCTATTCATTGAATTCCGCAATCAATAGGAATCGGCAGTTTTTCTTCGTTACTACAACTGCTCATTATTTAATAATGTTGATTAAATATGTTTCAACTTTAGAATGGAAAGGTGAATAGGAAGTTACGAAATGGGTCGGTCGCAGAATGTTTTCACTTAGATAATGCAAGGCACTTGACGTATTCAAGTTTAATGTCTACTCAAATAAATACTCACGAAGTAATAATAAAGTTGTTTTAAAATGTAGCACAAATTTTCGAAATTGATTGGTTCAGGTGAATGCAGCTATCTATTCCTCTCAAAATTTTAGGAGTCAGTTAATAAAGGAGCATTTATTTCATAAATTAACCGTGCTTTTGGGACGGAGAGCTCCGACCATTATCACTAGTAGTAGTAGTAGTAGTAGTAGTAGTAGTAGTAGTAGTAGTAGTAGTAGTAGTAGTAGTAGTAGTAGTAGTAGTAGTAGTAGTAGTAGTAGTAGTAGTAGTATCTTTTGTTTCTTGGAATACAAGAAAAAGAAACCCAGTAAAAAGGCAATAAATAGGCCCGAGAAAATCCGCACAGTGGTGGCCCAGTAGCTATGACACTCGGCTGCTGACCCTCCGGTCGCGGGATGAAATCCAGGCTGCAGCGGCTGCATTTCCGATAGAGGCGCAAATGTTGTTGGTCCGTGTGCTCAGATTTTGGCGCATGTATAGAACCCCAGGTGGTCGAAATGGCCGGAACCCTCTACTACGGCGTCTCTCATATTCATATGATGGTTTTGGGACGTTAAACTTTGCATATATATCGTCAACGCCTGAGAAAAGCCTCTGCACCTGAAGCTCGCCACCAATATACATTTCTTGTACAAACAAAAAGTTTTCACGTATCACATATCACAAGAGCGCTAACAAAAGAATACAGCAATCGAAATGAAAAAAAAAACAAGCAACACGTGATACACTAACAAACTGATAAGTGCATTGACGAAATAAGCACGATTGAAGCGAAGCCTAAAGAAAGTGCGAGGAAAGAATAGTTTGAATGTGGGCGCGCGCTGAGCTCGAGAAACGACACTACTGAAATCCACGCCCTCGTGCTTAGCAGTGTGACACCTTGCCTGTCGAGCTTTCACCGCAGGCATGGGTTTGTATCTCACGTGCGGCAAGCAAGAACTTCAGCAAATGTTTTTTGCGGGCTTGTGCGAACAGCCCACGCGCAAGATACATTCAACACATGCACACAAATACACGCACGCACGTACTGACATTTTTCCATAAACACCAGCGTTTTGCGAAGGTAACGAACGTGAGCATTGAATGTTTGTGCACATATAATAATTGTTGTGGTTTAACGACCCAAAATATAGTTATCATAAAGAGAGACGTCTTACTGGAGGGCTGGGGAAATTTGGGCCTCCTGACGTTCTTTGACGTGCACAAAAGTGTAATAACACGAGCGTCAAGCATTTTCGCCTCTTTAAAAAATGCGGCTGTCGCGACCATGATTCCATCCCATTCTATTGGGTCCGCAGCCAGCTGCCTTAGCCACTAGACCATCTCGGCGATTTGCACTTATTTCAGTAGCGTCTAAATTACCTATCTTTTATAACGACGTTTGTTGTCTCAAACAAACTTGGGACATTTAGGTGACGGAGATCGCGTCGCCTTTTACGGGTGAAGCTCCTCTTAGTCTAACCTTGTCCTTCGTCAAGCGTAACCAGCCAGACGGACGGATAGACGGACACACAAAGACAGAGAGAGAGGACAGACAGACACGAAAAAACGGTACGCAAGACGCACGGACAGACAAAGAGACAGATGGACCGACGCTTCAACGCACTTAACAGCATTCACTCCTTGAATATGCTGTGATTTTGTTTCAATAATTTTTTTGTTGATTTTGTTCACCAGTAGAAATGTTGAATGTGCTCTAACGCTTCCTCTTGCACAATGGGGTTGCGATAGTTGCGGCCTTCCTGGCCAAATGGGATGGTCCACGATCTTGCGTCAAGGCGTCGCCATGATTGTGGTCCGCATTCGGCACGATTTGTCTCCACGGGAGCAGAAACACATCCTATGGCGATCTGTAACATCACATCATAGGCCACAGCCGCAGTATTCTGCCCATGCAGTCATGCGCATGCGCTTTGGGGCTACCTCGTCGCCGAGCATGCTCGTCGCTGATTACGCGGTGCATCATGCGAGGCTGGCCCGACGAATTGATCGTTGTTGATAACAGCCTGAGCCACTTCCGCTCTCACATTGCTGCGCACAGCAGCGACACACGTATCTGGAACTCGACCGCTACGAACACCACGAGTCAAGGCCTGTCTGTTATTAAGATGTGTTTGTAATGGTTAGTTGGCTTAGTTGTACTAATTCAATGTTCCTCTTGTTTCTTCTCTATGTTAGTGGATTTGCTAATGCGGATACGATGAGTGGTAATTTGGACGAGCACTGTTTGCCCCAGCCTTAGTGTGAAAGTTAACTGGAAAATGTGGGTGGTGGTGCCTTTGCTTTGCGCATTGCAAGAGCCACGCATTACAAAAACCGGATGCTTTTTTTTTCGAGCCATCGTCACTGGTAGCGTGTGTTGTGCTCGCTTGAGGCTGCAACACGACGTGCTTAAGATAAAAAATTACTAATTTTGCCTCATGCTACGAAGAATTGAATGGAGGCGGAAATGTTGTAGGCCCGTGTACTCAGATTTGCGTGCACGTTAAAGAACCCCAGGTGGTCAAAATTTCCGGAGCCCTCCACTACGGCGTCTCTCATAATCAAATGGTGGTTTTGGGACGTTAAACCCCACAAATCAATCAACGAAGAATTGATTGATATGTGGGGTTTAACGTCCCAAAACTACCATATGATTATGAGAGACGCCATAGTGGAGGGCTCCGGAAATTTCGACCACCTGGGGTTCTTTAACGTGCGCCCAAATCTGAGCACACGGGCCTACAACATTTCCGCCTCCATCGAAAATGCAGCCGCCGCAGCCGGGATTCGAACCCGCTACCTGCGTGTCAGCAGCCGAGTACCTTAGCCACTAGACCACCGCGGCGGAGCATGCTACGAAGGAACAGTACTATTGTGAGTCGAGCTGTGAGGATGAACGACTCCCAGTATTAAGTTTATTTCGATAGTTTTGCGCAATGTCCCATTTACGGCAATGGAGGTCAGGTGGACGTGTCAAGGAATTCCAGTTATCACCGGTGAGATAGTAACCAGAAAAATGCGATAACTTTCACCAAAGTGGGCAAGCTGATGGCTTCACTCCATCCACGGTAAAAAAGATTGTTTGCCGAGGCAGCCTACTGTGTCGGTATTGTAGCTTTTATAACAGTCGCGCAAGAGATAGCGAACGCCAGCTGTCTTTTTGAATTGTCGTAGGCAATTGTAACTTTAAAATAGAAGATGGTCCATCTCATGCAATGGACCGGCTTGGGTTTTGAAAAAAGACAGACGACTTGTAGGTGCTTGGGCTGAGGTGGGTGACAGCACCGAGTTGATTAATGAGGCTTTCTTTTTCAGTATTTATAGGGGGAATACTAGGACATCGTAATGCGACGTTGGTACGTCAATAAGCCCAGGGGCCGAGGAACCACATTTTAAGATTGTCACTTCCGGTGAATGTGTCGCCTTGCGTAAGATGTAACCTGCACGTACTATGCAACCGAAGTGGAATGCTCACCTTCTTTTACAAATATATCAGCATGCGCCAGAAGCAGTATCATGGTGATATTTACCATTTGAAATGACGCCAAAAGTATGCACTTAGGTTGTGTACTTCAGCGTACACAAACAGAGCGGATTCGTCGGTCGCCCGAAACCTGAAACAGCGTGTCACTTCACTCACGCATGTATCAACACTCATTCTAGCATAAATTCAGGCACTCGCAAGGATCGCGACTGAACTAACGTACTTTTGACGTTGGGAATGCAATGAGTCAAAAAACAACTAACCCATTTTGGAATGATTACATGCACCAAGGCACAGCATGTGCAAAACAAGTGAACGGCTCACAGTAAGACCATTTTAGTAATTGAAGCCCCTGGCAGTTAGAAAACTAAAAAAAAACAATGACGGATTGCAATATGATGTACAGCCAAACCGTTCGATTTGCCGCACATTCGAGCAGGGTATACCGACTGCGACCGTCGACGAGGAAGGACTCGTATAATCTAAGGCGAAATTTCGCGTTCCCTGTCGCCTTGTACTTCAGAAGAGCTTTGACGGTGGGTGTAACAGTGACGACAAAATAAGGGTGGTCACGTGCCATAACCATAATGACCGAAGGTTTTCGCTTATCTCGCGTTAGTTGGTTGACGGTTATGACGCCGCACTTTCTTGCGAGCGTCAGGGGAAAGGCGAAGGAGAGATATTGCTGCTTACGTGAACAAATCTTTACTGTGGCCGAGACAACGATGTTTCGCAAAACATGAGGGCAGTTGATGTCCCGAGCCCCCATCCTTCTATAAGAAAATTGTAAAGGAAGTTCTGTATTGGGGTGGTGTTCGTCTCTGCCATCGACGAATTGATTTTGTTTGGGTCACATTTTAGACAGATGAGAAGCCTTATGATTAGTGGCGACTGAAGCGGGGTAATTGAGAATTGCAATTGTGACGACATGCGCGCTTCCGAATGCAAGATGGATAGATGACCCAATGAGATAGACAACCCACGTTCCGCTTGTGCAATGCACTGTTTAGGGACTACATGGCTGCACCTAAGCAAGCACGAAATGTGAGCCTTTTGTTGGAAGATTATTTTTACATCTGTGCAGTGACGAAGTGTCATAACAAGCAAGAGAATCTGTCAACCTCGACTTGAGTCACCTAGTATTGAAGTGGGTAAACGGAAGCGTTTCTAGGAACGGCTGTGGGTAGAGAAAGATTTGCGAAGTGTCGTGGACAAGTCATTCGATTTCATTCCTGTTGCTGAAAGAGTTATAACTAACTGCGAAGACATAGAATATGAGGACAATTGTTTAACTAATGACTTGTTATGAAGGTCAACTGCTTAGATTTGTGGTCTCAATGAGGAAAGCAGCGCAGCTTGTTCAATGACGACGATGCCACGTGCGAGCTTTCATCTATCAACACGCAGTACAAATATAAGCATTCAGTCTGCAGAGCCTCCATTTTCATGAGGACTCAGTAACGCCATCAACGCATAAACTTGTACGAATGGAAGGCTACAACACCGACGGGAATGTGCACTAATGCTGGCAACAGAGGTTGCACGCAAAAGACAGAGCTTCGAGGACTTAAACGTTTTACGAAGTACCGGCGAGAACACGCAACAAGCGTTTATAACCCAACATGCATGGTGTATGTGTCGCTACCCGAAGGAGGATGGTCACAATGGAATTATTTAGCGCAGCACACTGCCTCTGTTCTAGCTTGTGTGCACCAAGCCTTGTCGAACTGAGTGGTAGCAGTATGCAGATATGGCCGCCCACCAATTTCAAAATGGCACATATATAGGTGGGAAGACTCATATTAACAACAAAACAGTGAAATATATTGATGCATCACCCTAAAAAATTTACACCCTAAAAAGTGTAAAACAGGTGTACGCATTAAAAGCAGCCTTATGAACACCCTTTCCACGCCCCCTTTTGAAATTTGAGGTGTTCGTAAATAAAACACCCTCAAAACACCCCATTAACACCCTTATATTTGGGGTGTAATGAGCAAGGCTACAAATAATTGAGTGATATGTGGGGTTCAACGACCCAAAACCACCAGACGATTATGAGAGACGCTGTAGTGGAGGGCAGCGGAAATTTCGACCAGCTGGAGTTTTTTAACGTGCACCCAAATCTGAGCACAGGTGCCTACAAAGCTACAAATGCACGACATTTTCGGGCCGTTTTGCTTATACTGTTAGTATACGTTAACCATCTTGATACCAGCAAGGTTCCCACTACTAGCTGCTTGCGAGTCTAATAATGAATCGAAGCAGAAAGTAATGTGACCGAATCGCAGTTTTCATCGATAAAGCACGCAAACTACGATGAGATGGAAGATACAATAGGAGCGACGCTTGCTCAATAGAGTAAGGGCCAATTCTCCTGTACCTGTTCTTTTCATCTGTGTCATTTGCGTAATTAGTCACAAAGTACACAAAGTACACAAAGTCACTCACAAAGTACACTGATTTACCTGAACAAGCTAACGTTGCGCACATTGGTGTAGCGATGCATAGAACACTCCCCCCCCCCCCGCCGTACCCCATAAGATCGAAGCTTTTAAAGCTGGAGATGAAACAACCACCACCTGCAAAAAAAACAGCACAGTTGTTTAGCCATAACAAGCACGTCAGCAAGCCATCGGGTCCCTTAAAAACGAATATTGACTTGATGTATTTTTAGCAGGCACGTTTTATTTAGTTACTGTAGCGAATGTTCATCTTCATGTGTCCTTAAGAGTGCGTCATATAAATTAGGAAGAGCACACCGACCATAAAGAAAAATGCAGAATAAGGACATTTCGGTGGCCTTGACGCAGCCTTGCTCAAAATGACGGGAGCCTTGAGGCCTAAATTGCGAACAGAAAGTAGCAGCAGGTCAATATTTTTATTTACTGCGTGCCAGAGCGTTCCTCTTCTTTCTTTTTATTGCTTGCTGCATAAAAGCGTGCAGATGCGCGTATGCGCTGTCGTCTTCGTCTTCCTAGTAGTACGCACGTGGCAATATGTTCTCATCGAATAGTGTGACGACCGATTCATGCAATGTTGCAATGTATTTACCGAAATGAAAGTGCTGATAAAATATCGCCTGCGTGACCTTGAATGTGCAGTCCCTAAAAACCCATAGAGCTAAGCAAAAAGCATCAGCTTAGCTTTTTTACGTAAATTCACTACATTAGGTCGGTGAAGGTGCGCTAAACATATCTCCTGAATATTACAAATGTGCGTTCTGACTAGTAGCTCGAGCTGGCCGCACTGCACCGTCACAAAATTCACTGCGATTCAGATGCACTGTTAAAGAACGAGTATAACGCAACAAATCCCTGCCGCAAAAAAAAAAGCAGCGCCCGCGTTATCAGCAGAGGGCCGGAGCGAGCATTAAACCGCATCTAGCCAGTCTGAGAGCACCAGAAGGCGCCATCAAGTCTCGTCGCCTAGACAACCTTGGCTGCCCGCCTTCCTCCGTGGCTGCCCGGTATTGCAGCGCGCCGGGCGCACAGCGCCGGAAAGGGGTCGACGTCGTCTTACATGTCACTGCGTGCGCTGGCGATAAACCCTCCCGTGTGTGTGCGTGTGGTGCGCGTGGCTTCTCGATCAGTAGAGTATATTAGTCTGTGTTTAGTTTGAAATGTGCCTGCGCTCTGTGCTCCACCAGTGTGTTCTGTCAGTGCTGATTATTGCGAAGGTGCACCATCCTGAAGACTGGACCTGTGGATTCATATTGTGGAGCACTCGAAGTGAAATAGTGAGTAGCGCTCTCACGTTGTTCCGTTCAGCGCTTTGTTAACTGCGTGAGCACGAGAATAACGCCTTCAAACACTTTTGTTTTCATCTAGTTGATGACAAATCAGCATATGTTTACTTAGCAAGAATATTTGTCCGAACTGTTTCACGCGGATGATGGCGAAGTGTGATTGTGGGCAAGTTTTTTTGTTTGTTTAGATTGTTTGGAGTACAAAGCAGAGTGAGTGTGCGCCGCTGAGGTTCACCGAAGAAATTGAACAGATTTTTGCGGTGCCCTTTGTTGGCAGCCGTTTTTAACGGGGCCCGCTCGTGCTGCACATCAATTTTAGCTTACTATATAATACATGTGTGGGGACGGCGCCTGTTAGCTCTAAGCATCAACCGTATGTAAGACGCATATGCTTGGGCATGTCGGTAGTTCACTTTCTTTTTATTTCTTATTGCACAAAAAGACCGAGAACAGAAAACAAGGGCATGGTGTCCATGTCGTTCTTTTTGGTTCTTTTTCGTTTTGTGCGGTAACGCTACCGTGATAACTCGGGTTGATGCATCGGGTGACAACACAGCATATTGTTTCGCGTTTGGTGCACCTCGCGAAGTTTGCCTACTTGCTAATACATTCAATTTTGTTAAATTTGTCTGCACCGGTATCTTCGTTCACCCGCAACGTAGCGTGACACTGCCGACAGCCGTGTCTATCTAGCGGATCGAGCACTGAAGCTGGACTTTTGTTTGAACAGACCTTTAGTATGTGTGTGTGGTCGAATTGCCTACTTGAACAGCGCAAACGCTTGTTTGAACATAACTGCTAACGTTCGAGCACATTTTATTCAGATTGTTTCCATCATGTGTAACTTTCAAAATATTCTTGTTATTCAGAGTTTTATTGCCATCGCCTCGCTTTGGCAATTAACTTCGCTAAGTACTTCAGACGTTAAATGTATTTTCGCTATGTGAAGCGTATTATTAGTTTTTTGTAGCACAAAAACACTTTAATGTTATACATACTGCGCGGTCTCTAAGCATGTGTTCCAGCCAAACTGTAAGAATGGGCAGCACATCTATCTGGGAACACAACACGCACAGCCACTGAACAGCCTACGCTGCATCGGGAAGGAGTTATGTTTTCTCACCCTGACAGCTTGATTGAAACAAATGGCCCTAATTTAGCAGTATGCAATGGTCATTGAGTGAAGGTAACAGGGTCACTTTATCGAACATTTCCAAGCCAATTTTGCGGCTATGGCAAATGTGTTTGAAAAAAATTCTTGCTGATTTAATGCACTGAAAACAGTTAACTGCTTGAATATTTCGGAGAGAAAAAAGTTTTTGGTCATGTGGTTGCCTTTCAAACTTTGCAGACTGTTGTTTGAGTGTTGTTTGTGAAAAAAAATTATTTTACAAGTTCCGCACCTTTTTTTATACCAAGTTTGGTAAAGGGGCTTATGTAAGTTAAGTAAAGGGGCTTATGTAAGGTGTTTGAAACTCAGCCCTAATAATACAAATTTTCGGCCACATACGTCTGCAAGAATTAGCCAAAGTGTGTTCTGTTTGCATTTTCTCATTGCTATACAGCACTTTGTATGAATATCTGAGCTGTGACTACTTACTTCACACAAAAGATATTTTGATGAACAATTATTTTTAGACATCTTAAGCGGTTAACCTCTACGAGAAAAGATCACTCATTTCACAGAATTGTCATTTTTGTCCATATTGAGACGCAATTTGCACCATGTGGTGGTCCAATTAAAAATCACCTTTTACCTAAATTGAAAGCAAATAAACAGTTCTTTGTATGTGACAAGTTCCATCACTACAATTTCTATTTGAAGGAATAAATTTTTTTAATGTTCCCAAACGGCAATGGGGAACTTCGAGGCGTCGGCTGCCAGATGACCAAATGGCGAATGGGGAACTTGGAACTTCAAAAATCATTCAGGGGCAAAGCTCTTAAGGCCGTAGGTCGTTCCTTCCTCTGTAGTCGTACTAGTATTATGTAGCCACTTGATGAGTTGCACAATAGATAGCGTTAGTGATTTTGACAGCATATACACGGACAAAATCATATTCGTGAAGGGAATCGTTCGTCCGAACATTGTGCTTTCGTCTGTGCATCCATCCGTTTTGGCTTCCATGTGTTGGTCTGTCTCTGAGTCCGTCCATCTTTCTGTTCGTCCATACTGGCGTCAGACTGTCTGTCCATCCGTTTGTGCGTCGGGACGGACGAACGCTACGCCCCACTCATCATCATTCACTCCGTGGATATGCTGCGATCTTTTTCTCAAAACATAAATTTCTATGACAAAATTTGGCACATGAAAATAACTGTTTATTTGCTTCGATTCAGGTACAAATTCTATTTTAATTCAACCACCACGTGATGCAAGTTGCGTCTCATTATAGACAAAACAATTGTTTTGTGAAATTTGCGATTTTTTTTCTCGTAAAGTGTGACAGCTTGAGAGGTCTAAAATATTTTTTCCTCCAAATATACCTTATATGGATCAAGTATTCACTCCTCAAATATCCATTCAAAGTGCAGTATTGATATAGAGAAATGCAGATATAACACATTTCGGCTAAATTATTTGAGGCGTATGTGGTCGAAAAATGGTAATATTACTGAGCTTCAAACACTTTACGGAAGCCCTTCACTTAACTTGTAGACCAAATTCGGCACGGAAGAAGAGATACTTAAGAATTTTTTTCACAAACATCCAGACGAGATTCCGGGAAGTTCAGGAGGCATCCACGTCACCAGTAAATTATTTGTCTGCGAAATATTCTAGCAGTTACCCTCTTTAGGGCAGTAAAATTAGCGCGATTTTTTTAATACATTTGCGGTGGTCACCAAAATGGCTGGGACGTCTGATGTGGAATGACCCAATAGCCAATTCCACTATATAATCGTGTCAATGTGAGCCAGTTCAAGAACACTAGTATCATTTGCATCTTAATACGTAACTGTACATTACTTAATTTTACAAGTTACCTGCACTGTATACCTTCTCAATGCGCATACCGTCATGTATGTTAAGTGGCATTGTGCTTTTTTGCAATACAGATAAAATATGTATGTGTTCTTACGCGTCGTACTGTATTCCTTTTAATAAACTAATCGAATGAGTACCATGGTAGATCTGCAGAAATACACATGCAGCTGTGTTGATGCACACTTAGGCATAGAACTTGACATTCACTTAAGGCCCGCGTACTCAGATTTGGAGGAGGAAGCAACAAAAAGGGAGAAGGCAGGGAGGTTAACCAGAAGGACATCCGGTTGGCTACCCTACTCTGGTGGATTAGGGAAGGGGACAAGAAAGACGAGAGAGAAGAGAGGGAAAAGAAAAAAAAGGATGGGGGAAAGACTGACAGTAATTTCACTGCAGCGTGTAGAACTCTACCGCATGTCAGAGGCGTTCCCACAAGCCTGTCTTTCTCGGGAAACACAGCAGGGCTTGCACTGCCTTGTGGGCTGTCGAGGCATGTTGACGTTGCTGTAACAGCACCTGCACAGAAAGAGGCCGATCATCCAGTCGCCGCATGGCGTTGGCAAGTACTTGTCTATCTGAGGCAAATCGAGGACAATGGCACAGCAGGTGTTCGATATTTTCGTCGGTGCCGCAAACATCGTGCGCCGCACTGTCAGTAATTCCGATTAACGTGGTATAAGCTTTCGTGAAAGCAACTCCCAGCCAAAGGCGATAGAGAAGCGAAGCTGCACGTCGATGTAGGCCGGGTGGAGGCCGGAGTTGTAGTGAAGGGTCGAGCTCGTGCAGTCTTGTACGTCGTATGCTTGGTGTGTTCCACTCAGTCAGTGTGAGACTGCGGGCCAGTTGACGAATCTGCCTCGCCGCATCCGCTCTTGAAAGCGGAATCGGAACGCTGTTCGCTTCTTTAAGTGACGTGCGAGCAGCATGATCTGCAGAATCATTGCCGTCTATACCACTATGCCCAGGTAACCACTAAAAGACGATGTCATGGCCTTTTTGTATTAAAAGATGAAGTTTCACGGTTTGGTAGGTCAACTGGTCGTGGCATCCGCGACGGAGAACTGATATCAGGCACTGTAACGCTGGTTCTGAGTCAGAAAACACAGGCCATTTACCTGGTCTTTCTTCTGAATTGATGTGTTCCAGTGCATTGCGCAGAGCCTCGAGTTCTGCCGTCGTTGAAGTTGTCACATGTGAAGTCTTAAAACACCGAGTTACCCCTTGTGATGGTATAATCACTGCTCCACCTGAACTAGACGGCGTAGTAGAGCCATCCGTGTAAATGTGCACGTGGTTACTGTAGTTTTGTTCCAGTAGGAATAGACTCAGTTGTTTCAGGGCATGTGTCGGTAAGTCCGATTTTCTCCTCATTCCCGGAATCATTAAATTAACTCGCGGCCGGCTCAAGCTCCAAGGAGGAAGCACTGGCTTTTATGCAGGTGCGTATGTCTCAGCAAACGATGAACGATGCTTGTAGACAATGGTGCCGTATGTCGTGCGGGGCCTTTCAGCAGCTAGGCTCGCCAGGTGGTGAGAAGGGGTCCTGGCATAATGCCTGCGCTGCATGCGCATTGTCTCGGTAATAATATGCGTATTTATCGAGTGATCTTGAGCGATGGCAATGGTTTCAGCCGTTGAAGCACTGCGGGGTAATCCAAGGCATATCTTATGTGCTTGGGCTTGAATGCTCTGAATTGCGCGCAGGTTGGTCTTGCCGGTGTTAGATATTGCAGGTAAGCTGTACCGTAAGAATCCGATAAACAGCACTCTGTACCGTTACAGCATGGATGGTATGGGCACTCCCCCATTCTTTCCTGCAAGGAATTTGAACATGTGGCATGTTGTGACCAGCCGCTTCTTCACATAGTTCACGTGTTGAATCCACGACAGGTTTCTATCTATTATGACTCCCAAGAGCCTGTGGCTTCTGCTGAACGATATGTATTCTTCATTAATCGATATTCTGTAAGCAGACATTGGTTTCCGCGTGAACGCTACCACTGCACATTTTCCGCAGGACACCTGGAGACATTGTTTACGAAGGTAGCATGACGTCGTTGTAGCAGCCTTCTGAAGGCGGGCGCGAAGCTGAGGCCTTGTCACACCTGATGTCCAAATGCAGATGTCATCAGCATAGACAGAAAGTTCTACAGTGCTAGGTAGCTGCTCGACTAGACCGATGAGAGTTAGGTTGAAAAGGGTAGGGCTTAGTACTCCTCCCTGAGGAACTCCTCGGCTGCTGTAATAATCAGGTGTTGGGCCATTCGCTGTCATCACGTAAAATGATCTCAGCTGTAAGTAGCTGTACACCCACATATATATCTTGCCACCAAGACCTACTGTTTCCAAAGCACCAAGGATGGCTTCATGGGTGACATTGTCGTAAGCCCCCTTAACGTCTAGAAACAGGGTGGCGCACAGTCTCTCACAGGCTTTCTGGTGTTGAACATATGTCACCAGATCAACAACGTTGTCGATTGACAAAGGGCCGCGCCTGAATTCGGTCATGGATACTGAATAGATTTCATAGTGCTCTAAATACTACTCCATTCGTGTTAGAATCATTCGTTCCATCGTTTTTCCCACACAACTGGCAAGTGCGATAGGACAGTATGAGGCAATATCCAAAGGAGATTTATCAGCCTTTAGAAGTAGAATGAGGCGACTTGACTTCCATGCCTGGGGAACCGTACCAGTCTGCCAGGAGTCGTTGTATAGGCGTAAGAGTGCCTTCCGAGCTTCGTCTCCAAGATTACAACGGGCACGATAGGTAATGCCGTCAGGTCCGGGTGCTGAAGAACGTCTGCACAGAGCTAGTGCTGCCTCTAACTCATCCATAGAAAACTGGCATTCCATGCGGGGATCACGTGAGGGTGGTGGGTTGTCAAATGTTCCCGTTCTTGATACTGTGAAATTGGAATCACCGGCAATTTTTCGACAGAAAGATTCTG
Source organism: Rhipicephalus microplus (assembly GCF_043290135.1). Taxonomy (NCBI): domain Eukaryota; kingdom Metazoa; phylum Arthropoda; class Arachnida; order Ixodida; family Ixodidae; genus Rhipicephalus; species Rhipicephalus microplus. Next base: position 18,188,927 of record NW_027464588.1, read on the forward strand.
CGACGTCAATCTCTCTGCATCGAAGGTGAAGTGCCAGAGATGTAAATGGGTGTCGCTGACCCAAGGTTGTGCTAAGACCCCGGACAGTTCGCCATATCAGTGATAGGGGCTTTCGTGGATCCAATGACTCGCAAAGGGATGTCCAACGTCGCCTAGCCAGTTTATCCATGTGCCGCTGCATTTTCTTTTGAATGCGTCTAGCCAGCCTCAAATCATCCATGCACTTTGTCCGTCGGTACCTTCGTTCTGCACGACGGCGTATTGTGAGAAGTTTCTCAAGCTCGATGTCGAAATCGGTGCGCTTATGATTAGTCAAATGTGTATGCGTGGTATTCTGCAGGACATCCATTATCGAGTCCTCTAGGTTATATGATAAGCCGTTGGTACAGCAGTCTTCCATTAACATTTTGAATTTCGGCCAATCGGTGTACTTGAGGCCTCTTGAGGACTTGGAGCTGGTGAAACCTTCTATACACAGGTAAGTTGGTATATGGTCACTGCCCTGCGTTTCCAGATCTGAAAACCAGTGCACTTTCCTGGTAAGTAAGCGAGAAACCAATGTAAGGTCCAGGCAGCTGCTATAGGCTGATCCGCGTAAATGCGTAGGGCTTCCATTGTTACAAACGCAGAATTCGTTCTCCGAGGCTAAGGACACCAATTTTCTTCCTCTAGAGTTGTTCCAAGAGCTTTCCCATAGGGAATGGTGGGCATTGAAGTCGCCAGTGATCACCCATGGCCTTGGAGTCGATGTCAGAATACCGCGTAAGCGCTCGCAGTCAAGGCGGCTTGATGGAGATAAGTAAGCTTCGATAATCGTGAAAGCAACCTTATCCTTCTTTACAGTAAGGCACACATACTGAATCCCTTCATCAGGCGAGACTCGGTGGTGAACGTAAGTGATGTCATGGCGCATGAATACAATAACTTTGCTGCAGTCTCTTTTAGTGGAGGACATAAAGCACTCATATCCTGACAGCTTGATTGAGGCACACAGATTGGGTTCACAAATCACGATAATGGGGAAGCGGTTCACAAATACAAACTGTCTAAAGTCAGATATGCGCGACTTCAGTCCTCTGGCGTTCCACTGAAAGACAGATGCAATCTTGACTTCCGCTCGAAACAACGCTGCCTCGCTGGCCATGGTTTTACCTTAGAGCTGCAAGCACCGGACTCAGGGTGTCCAGCACATGCAGTGCGGTCTGCGCAGCCGAAGTCTTCATATTACTCAAAAGGACACGCATGGTACTCATCAGCGATCGCAGCAAGCTTATCACTTGATCTCCATTCATCGCATCATTGGTTTGAGGGGTCGTCGAGGGCGGCGGGATTTGATGCAGCTCCGAAGTAGGTTGGCTTCGTGGAAGAGAGGGCCACTGCTCAAAAGGTGCGACTGCTGTCCCTTTCTTCTGTTTGGCAGGATCCGTCTTCAGTGAGCTCGGTGTTTGTGGGTCAGCCTCTTTGATAGAGGATGACATCTCTCTATCGGTAGAGCCGTTTTTTCGGGATGGTCTTCGCCCACGACGCCGTCGTCGGCGTATTATAGCGGCAGCTTCCCTGTGCGTTGAATTGTCCCGCACCATACGCCTGAGTACCGCGTGCTCGTGTCGCACCCGCGGGCAATCTTTGGATGAGGCCTCATAAGCACCGTGGCAGTTTGGACATCGTAGCATGGTGGCACTGCAGGCGCCTTTTGAGTGAGACTCAGCGCATCGTGGACACACAACTTTGCTCTCACAGACACCTTTTACGTGTCCCATCTTGAAGCACTTGTAGCATTGCAGTGGCTTCGGTGTGTAAGGACGCACTGAGTGGCGAACGTGGCCAACTTTGACATACGAGGGAAGGCTGTCTCCCTCGAACACAAGCCTCAAGCAGCGTCAGTTGCCGAGTCTGGTAATGTGCGTGATGCGGGTGCCTTCAGTCGCTGGCTTTATTAGTATTGGCAGGTCATTAGCTGAGATGGAAAGATCCACATCATAAATGACGCCTACAGTGCTATTACAACCTGTAGCGACCATTGGCCGAACTTTCACGTTGCCGATTTCTGTTATGTGCCGAAGGCTTTGCAGTGCGCTACGGTGCATAACGTCTACAGCAAGGACATTCTTTCGTGCATTGATCCTCACGTCTTTGATCTCATTCGGTGCGGTTTCCTCGAGAAGCACAGAAAGAACTTGCCTGTTCAGGAGTCGCAAGTTAGATGCAGGGTCTTCGGGCATAAACAGCATGGTGTGCGGCCACCGCTGTGGTGCAGTCTTAACGGTGGAAGTACTTGCCGACGATGCCGTCCGCAGCAGTCTTCGTTTTGTAGATCGATTCATGATGACCGTGAAGTCATCATCCGATGACTCAAAACCGTCCGAGTACAAATCGGTTGCCGCACTGTCGGTGTCGCTTGACGCGTTGCTACGCTTCCTGGACGACGAAGTCCGGCGCGACGGTTGCACGCCTGAAACATTCTCAGGTGTGTCCTGAAGCATCACCGCAATTCCAGGAAAACAAATTGAAAATACTAAGACACGGGCACAAGCGTTCTGTGAGAGAATCACTTCGTCGTCGTTCCTACTCAGCATACCTTTTCTGGCATTTCTCACTGCAGTGGAGCCCGATGCCAACGAATATGCTTGCTATGCACTCAATTTATACCTACACATATGGGAGCAGTTAGTTATGCATGGTGCACACTGTATGTTGCACTCTTTGTAAAATTTCAGTCATTCTTCCTTGTGTATTTAGTTCAGGTTTCGGGGATTGAATTTCCTGTACAGAAAAAACAGCTTCGCCCCACTCGAAGGCACCAGTCATCCTAGCAGCTGAAGATGATTGTGCAAGCAGCAGTGACGAGTGGCTTTGCAGTTAGATGGTTTAATATCAAAATTTATACTGCAAGATGTAATATGCTGTAAATGTGACTCTAGAAACTCGCTTACTTTTTCTACGTGTTTTTTTCGATTTTATAGGTGTCAATCAAATGTCATACGTCTCAGTCGTTTGCCCGACTAGCGCAAATGTTTTTGAAAGTTGTAGAGATTTATTGTATTCAAAACAATGAATTTTAGTATAGAGAGAAAGAAACTTGGTCACGTGACATTTCAAAATTTTGCAGAATGCCGTCAGAGTCCTGTTTGTTAGAGTTGCAGTTTTTCTATGATAAAGGCAGATGTTAGCATATGGGCTGAATTCTTTTTTGCTTCGGCGTTATGATCGAATGAACCTTACTACTGGTTACTGCTTGCACTACTGTGGTGTGGTGCGTGCGTGCGTGCGCGTGTGCCTTCCGCGTCTTTGTCGTTTACGGCCAAGTCTACGTACACATATATACACTGGTCTCATGCAGCTCATTCAAGACCATGGCACCTTATTTTGTCAGCCGCAGAGAAGGTTCATACATGCTTCTCCCTGAGAACAATTGAGGCTTGGGCCAGTTGGTGATGCACATTTGATGGAATGAAGTGCTATAAATGGCTCTCCTCAACACACAGGTCTAAGCGTCACCTCCTGTGTATCTGCTTTTGTTGCCCGTTAATTGCACTTCATTTGATCAAGTATGCTCATCCATATAACTCCAGCGTTTCAAGGGGGTTTTCAGTGTACACCCCACTCGCATGGGTGTGGCTTCATCACACACCCATAGTTTAGGGGTGTTATAAACACCTATTAAAGTAGGGTGTAACGTTTCTTTACACCCTACGGTTCAGGGTGTTTCTAAACACCTTATTGTTTAGGGTGTTCCCAGACATCCTAAGAGGTTGTTGCCCATAGGACAAAATAAATACACCCTTATGGGTTTAAAATTTAGAGTGTGCCTTGAAAGTGAGACGTGTCTTGGTTGCGTAGTTTGACAATTTCAGGCTATCCAAGTCGTCCTCATTTTGTTTATTAAGAGTGGCGTCACTCTGGTTAAGGCAAATCGAGTTTTGAACACTATGATATCATGCAGCTGGGTCAAAGATGCGATACGCGCGCGAATGCCACAGTTTGGCAGCTGTTGTACCATGAAATATTTTCTGGGGTCGTCTTTGCCTAGAAAGTGCAGTAGACTCTGCATGTCTGGTCGCAGGCCACCCCGAGCCAACACAGTTTTGTATCTGTGGTTTTGGCGTATTGTAATGATGGTGGTGAAAAAACAAAGGAACTGGCCTGAATCAGTTGCGGTGATATCTCCCACTGGCACACAGCTTTTGCGTTATGAACGACGCTGTATACTCCGTAAGTGCAGGGTAGGGTGTATTTTCCTGGGAAAGGTATACTAGGGTAGCTCTTTGAAGAGGGGCAAGTACATTTA